>NC_091561.1:7833431-7840931 GCF_042767895.1 Penaeus vannamei | reverse complement strand
ATACTTACATATTCATATACATATATATTATGTATATTTACTAACTGAAAATTATAAAACTTTTGAAAACATATTAGTTGGTCTACCACAAATCACAAGAAATTTGAAATCTAATAGCTCATCTCCTCAGATACAGAGGGGTCTGCACACACTATAAAAGAACAAATAGGCCTATGTAAACAGCCCTGAAAATCAAAACTCTATATGATCTAACTTCTGGACTATTAAATCTTTTCACTGATATTACAGCTTTTTTGCCAAACCATCTCAACATTGCAGTATAGTGATCATCATGATACTCCTGTTCCTTATTTTGATATTTTGAATACCTTTAAAAAGGGTGCTTTCTGTTTACATAGCTGTAAAATAGAATATTTGCTTTCCATGACGAGTCAACTTCTGCTGATACATGTTTAAAAGTCATTTAAGCACAATTTCATTAAAGCTCTCTGTGTGCCACATACATTCTTTACATTCCATACAATAGTGTTACCTTGGAAAATACCACATTCTCTGGTGATAATTTCTCATGTATGTAAATGATATTTCAATTGATTGATTTTGCTATTACTCATGATCCTAGGCATTTAGTATACTTTCTCTATTCATTATAGGTCTATTCAACACAAGATCAGATATTTTGTCTACTCTTGGATTTTAAGGAATTAAGGATTTAATGTGGACATACTAATCATTCATGTAAATTTTCTTTATCAATCAAGCTTAGTTGTGTATTTCCTGTCCTATCCAGATAAGGAGCAACTTGTATGATTATCAGGGAATTATTATTCTTTTCACAGATTTTTCTTTGGGCAAGGTTAATATATGAAAGCAATAACTAGCTCTTGCTAAGTCCATCCATCCAACTTCTATAGAACTGAAGACTACATGCTGTACTACATTTGCATAGAATTAGTAGTTGAACCTATGCATCTGCTAATATAAATGGAGTTTCATTTGTCCACAGTTTAACTAAAGTTCAAAAATGCAGAGTGAAAAATTCTTGAAGTGCATGGCAGGGCTTAACCTTAGCACTAGCCCGACAGTCATTCTCTAGCAAAACCAGCCGCAGGCTAGCAAAATGCGTTACTTAGCTAGCCCAGTGGACTAGTAAAAAGTAGACAGTGGCACGCCGGGCATGCAACACATTTCATCGTCAAGCCACGTATATCAGTGTTTGATTAATCTTGTGTTAAAGTCAATATTGGGGTTAGTAAAAAACCCAATTTACTAGACCACTAGGCTAGTAAAAAAAATGAAGCACAAGGCTTGCATGGTTCACAAGTTCCCAATTTTGTACCACTGCATAGCCTTTCCACCATGTTACACTTAACCCATTAGATCTGTGTGACATGACCTTCAAGCGATGAAAAAATTTGGCCAAGGGCCTATTTTGGTTGTGGGCCGGCTGACAGGAATGACTTATCGAGATATTTTGTTGCTGAGTAGCAAGTGAGAGGAATGTCTCGTCATGAGTATACAAAGTGTTTGAATGAAGATTAGACACAGTGGGTATTTAAGATGGGGCTCTTGGATTATTTCCACCAGTGAACAAAGGTGGAATGTACCATTCCACCTTTGTTCACAATTGGACAATTTCCCTGCTCAGGATCCTATTCCTTACCACCAAGACTGGCAGTGCAGGGTGTTACAGAAAATTGAATAAAAAAAAAAAATAATAAAAAAATAAAAAAATCTTAAATTACACAAATAACAATGTTACTTATTTTCATAGTTAATGAAGAGAGTTGCAGACTACCTAGAGAGATAACATGGAACCTACTCAATAAAAAGCTTACTAACGTCTTGATAGTGTAACAAATGACAAATATAGAGCTCAGGAAAAGGCAAAACAGCAAAAAACGCTTATGCATAGCAAAGAAAAGGCATAGAGTTTTGATACTACACATGAGTGTTGGTGTGGGCAGGGCCTATAAGCCACACCCAAGAGAGTTGCCACTCAAGTAAGCCTACTGCCCAGATTTTGATCAACATGCAAGCCACTAGGCTCCCATATCCAGTGGGTTAATACATGACTTTTGCCTCTGTCACACTACATATGCTCTCCCACAGTTGGCCTCTATCCATCTTGGGGTATGTATCTATTGCCTCAGTATTTCAGTACTCTTTATTGACTAAGCAATGTGTCAATGAGTCTGCATAAGTATATAAATATGTATTCCTCGCATAAAACTGTCCTAATGATTTTATTTCTATTTCAGTCTATCTTAAATTTCTTTTAAGATATTCAAGACCTACATTTTTATGCCCACACTTGAAAAAATATTCTACGTATTTGCTAGTCTCTTCCATATATTATTGCTGTTGTATCTAAAATCTATTCTTTGATATTATAAGATATTGGTTACGAACCAATTTTTAATTATTTCCCGCTGAGTGACATGTACATACATGTCATGGCTGTTGTGGACAAAGTAGCAGGTGGCATCAAACACGACCATTCATCTGTCAGAGCTTGTTTTTCTCCGACAGTAGCAGCATGGTAAAACTTTTAGGCAAAAGCACCTAAAGTGAAAGTAAGTCTAAAAAAATGTATATTTAAAAAAATAGCATTAAAATATAAGCTTTTTGGTTCCTAGTGTTGCTCTCAAACTACCAAATAAACCAGGCACAAATAGGGGAAACTCTTGATATGTGCCAATAACCGCATAAACACATCAACTTGCCACATTTTTTTACCTATCGTTATTGGGTTATTTTGCAATATAATGACTGTGACAAAAAATTGTACTGTGTATTAGACTACCATAAATGGAACTCAAAAAAGGGAGATCCACGTGTAATTTCAGAATTCTTGTACACAAGTAACAAGGCTTTCACAAAAATTTGTAGTGAGAGAAAAATCAACATCTAATTTATGCAAAGGGTATTGCTTAGTTTCTAATTTAAAGCCGTTTCAGGTTAAACTAACAGTTGGTAATAGTAACAGAATCTCCATTTTGGGGGTTTTACTTGGTACATTTCCATAGTGTGTATAATAGCTCTTCTGTGCATTTCTTCTCTCCATAAATTCATATTTAAGTCTACACTTTAACTGGTGACAGACATATGTAGGGCTTAATATTCAGTACTGAGTTAAAGTTAGAGAGAGAGAGAGAGGCACACAGAGATAGGGGGAAATGGATACTGCTAACTTATTGAACATACGCAATAGAGTCATAAGTAACACAGGCACAGCTGCTGCGGCATCATATTTCCTTAAAATGGTTAGAATATCTCACCCTCACACAGCCAGAGTTTTTAACGACGAGATGTTGCATTTTCTATAAGTTGCATTAAGTGCTAATAAAAATGGGATATAGGGGGATATTGCCCTCCCTTTCTTCTGAATATACAGAATGTAAGAAAGGTTAGGTTTGGTTTGTTGGATTCATGTGATACCCAAGTTTTGGGATTTCGTCTTTGGAGGGTGCTTCTCTCTCGGTAACAAGTACCCAGTACTAATTTTAATTAAACTGTTCTCACCCTATAATTTCTCTCACATACTTTAAGCCCTTCTCTATTACCAGGAATATCACATATTAAATGGTTTATATTCAGCATTTTACCAACCAAAATCAATAAACATTTAAACAAGTATATATATATATATATATATATATATATATATATATATATATATATATATATATATATATATATATTCCTTATATCATATTTTTCCCTGAAAATTAGGTATTTTGGACTCATCAAGAACTACCAAGGCATTTAATGGTCACAGATTGGGTAAGCAACAACAGGAATAGGAAAAAAATTAAATAGCTTTTGTATATTATAATCTAAGCTTTGGCCACCCACATTAGGTTTTAAAATGCATTCCCTCCAGATCTGGGATACTACTACAAATTGTTTGCAATTTACTTATTTTCTGAATCTGTACCTGATTTTCTTAAAAGAGATGCAAAATTTTGTATCAAGTAATCCAGGAGATGATTTGGCACTTTTCAATCACAAATTACAAAAAATCTATAAATAAATTCTTAAACAAAATGAAAGGTAAATGTATCCAAGGCATCCAAAGTTTTCAAAATCCGTCTTTTCTCTTGCAATTATATTAGCTGCATTCCAACTAGATCAACCTGAAACTGTCTTACGAGAAATACAATAGTGGCAAGAAACTTCCATGTACTTTGAACAGTTAGGAAAGAACTACAGACATCCACCAAATATATTCCGTTCCGAGGGCCTGGAATAAATTCTTATTCAATAAATAATTGCTAACAAATCTGTAAGAATGGTTTCACCCAGAATGAATGTGGTGGAGATTAATGGTCATTGACAGAGCGAAAAAGGTGTGGAGGCTAATAAAAGTGAGTAGCTTCAGCTTGTGGCAGCCATGTGGGTGTCTTGTAATGATTATCTAAATGAAATGCACATTCCTTGTGTATACACATACATGAAACTTGCCACCCTAAATCTGCATAACTTATATCAGGCATCCTATTAGCATAAGGTAAAAGAAGATATCAGAATTATCTGACTTACCTCCTGGCAGTCTTGCCAAGATTTTATCAATCCCACCCCCCTAAAAAAGGAAATGAAAAATAAAAACAAATTTGTGTCCTTAACAAATTAATATTCACCTATTAGGAGGGGAAACCATACTCACTCGACACCTTAAACTAGGGAGGGTGCAAAGACCTCCTACCTAGGTGAGTGTTCTGCCTATCTGCCCCGAATGCCAAACTACCTATTCTCATGCCCTTTCCACCAAAAGCAGAGGAGAGAAACAAGTGCAAAACCAAACCTAATCCCACTGCAGGAGAGACAGAGGAAGCCCACAGCCCCTTCAGAAAAGCCCTCCTTTCCCATGGGGGGACCTGCCCCATTCCTTCCCCAGGGAGTGGGGAAAGGGAGCCCAGGGATGATGCAATGCCAAGTGGCAGCCCCGAGACGGCCCCGAGGTGCTACTCCCTCCTCTGAGTTTATCAACCTCTTGCTCCTACGAGAGTAAGAGGGGCAGTACACTTACAAGTAAGTGTGAAGTAGTAGTATTTGCACTACGATTAATAATAATTCTCATATCTAACGTGGCTACTGGGGATGTGAGAGTAAATACACAGAAGTATACGTAAGAGTACACTACGAGTACACAGACAAAAAAAAATGTAGGTTAATACTACGAAGGGCGACGAGAGTGAGAGGCGGCAATGAAGCAGGGGCGAGAGAGAGAGGAGAAAAAGAAAGGCGGCGGGGTCTGACTAGAGAACAATGGATGGGAAAGAGAGGAAGGGAAGGTGAAGAAAGAACAAGACAGGAGAAAAAAACGAACATGATATTCTTACCTTCACTAACATCGTCGTCGAGAGTTCCCTTGACTTGAGAGAAGCACCATTGGATCTCCCCATTGCCTGCAAAATCAGACATCATGGAGTTACTGTCGTGGGCGTGCGTGGAGGTCGCCGCCACACTTGCCTAGGTTGGCCGGCGAAACTCTTATTCAAACTCTTAACACCGGCGACACTTCACTCCCTTCAGCGAGAAAAAAGAGAATCGGCTTCGTCCACTTCGCGTCTATTCTCCTCCGTACTTACCGGCCATCCCGACACTCTCCTCCCTCGCAAGCACTTTTCGGAAATTGAAGGTGGTAAGATGTCATGTATTTAGCGTTCAACATCGAGAAATCGCACGGATGGCATGGGATTCAAAAGAATTCTCACAATTACACTCAGTATGGCGGCAAGTTCTCCCTCTGCACTGTGACGTCACGATCAACACCGGGCATTGTGGGAAAACAGATTCGAATCTTGAAGCGCCAAAGCGACCGCGGGGCAAGGAAAAAGAAAATGAAAATGGAAGAAAATAAAACACGATTGATAAAAAAGAAAATTGGTAACAGACGGAAAGAAAAAATAAAATAGAATATGAAAGGAATTTATATATCTTTTAAAACTATCTTAAAGACTAATGGGAAATGAACACGAAAAAGAAAATGGTTGAAATGCCTTCTCGTTTACGACGGGGAGAAAACGCTCCTTCCACCGAAACACTTTACCGAACAAAATAAACAAGTGTCCGCAATCATCACCTGGCAGAGACACTCATGAACTATGAAAATAAGAGTATTCCCAGTCTCCTGTTTTGTTTTTTGTTTTTGTTTTTTGTACATACAGATTTGAATAACGGCGCGTCATTTACTAGTGGAGTTGAGTCCTGAGGGATGATAACTGGGGCGAGGAGTGTCTTGAATGGCTTTGCCGCGCGAAGGGAGGCTGTTCCACATACCTTTCGTCAGAACTACATTCCTGCATTATTTATGTGGGTCAAATGATAAGTTCTACTGTGGATGTGTATGCAATGACAACACAATTACCTGATGATTGTTGCATATATGAACTGTTGTATATGTATTTTGGTGGAAGGGAGGGAGAAGCGATGAGATGGGGAGGGAGAGGGAGAGGGAGAGGTAGGGAGGGAGGGAGGGAGGGAGGGAGCTAGAGAGAGAGAGAGAGAGAGAGAGAGAGAGAGAGAGAGAGAGAGAGAGAGAGAGAGAGAGAGAGAGAGAGAGAGAGAGAGAGAGAGAGAGAGAGAGAGAGAGAGAGAGAGAGAGAGGAAGGAGGGAGGAGGTGGAGGAGGGGGAAGAGGGGGAGAGATAGGGTAGGGGGAAGGGAAGAGAGAGAGAGAGAGAGAGAGAGAGAGAGAGAGAGAGAGAGAGAGAGAGAGAGACAGAGACAGAGACAGAGACAGACAGACAGACAGACAGAATTTCCAATCACCAAATCATATTCCAATTTTCTTTTTAACAACAAAAAAATCTCCGCTTGGAAATAGTCCCTGAAATTTCCTTTGTTTATTAATAAGCCAAATCTCACGAAAAGATCTCCTTCACCTTTAGATAACGCACTGATAAGGGCAATCACGTCAACTACAAACGTGATAATTCACAGTTCTTGTACAGACCAAGATAAGAAGACATTAGGCACATTTTCCGCTAAAAGGGATTCTATTCCATATATAAATAAGGCCGAAAATCTGGCCATTTCGAAGATTATTGATTTTCTTAAGAGGGTGTTCCGAATAAATGTTGCTATGTGAGTAATTGCTGTTATATGCGTTCAGGTTAATTGCTTTGAGGATCATTATGAGTGTCTATCTAATTAGTGAGCACACACACACACACACACATACAGACAAACACACGCTCGCACAAACACACTTGGAACTAGAATTAGAACTGTAGTTACCATCATCGCCATTAACATTATACATATATATATGTATGTGTGTACGTGTACGTGTACGTGTGTGTGTGTGTGTGCGTGTGTGTGTGTATGTGTGCGTGTGTGTGTGTGTATGTGTGTGTATGTGTGTACGTGTGTGTACGTGTGTGTACGTGTGTGTGTGTGTGTGTGTGTGTGTGCGTGTGTGTGTGTGTTACCAATATTCATTTCTATTTCCGGCTGTATTACTACCGTCACATTAACAGTATCACCACCACCTTCATTAACATAGTTTCCATCCTGGCCATCCCTCTCAACA
>NC_091561.1:7812859-7820431 GCF_042767895.1 Penaeus vannamei | reverse complement strand
TGGATATCCGTCAATAGATGTCTCTCTCTAAAGTTGATATATATCCTTATATGGATATGATGATGATGATGATAATTATGGGGGAAATGAGAGTGATACTAATGGCAGTGGTGCTCTTTAAGGTGATACTAATGTAAGTGATGTTAATGATGGTAATGATAATGGTAGTGATGTAATATTCACTGAATTTAAAAGTAAGCGTGGCGATACTTAGGATATCCGTCAATAGATGTCTCTCTCTAAAGTTGATATATATCCTTATATGGATATGATGATGATGATGCTAATTATGGGGGAACTGAGAGTGATACTAATGGTAGTGGTGCTCATGAAGGTGATACTAATGTAAGTGATGTTAATGATAATGGTATTGATGCAATGTTCACTGAATTTAAAAGTAAGCGTGGCGATACTTTGGATAACCGTCAATAGATGTCTCTCTCTAAAGTTGATATGTATCCTTATATGGATATGATGATGCTAATTATGGGGGAACTGAAAGTGATGCTAATGAAAGTGATGTTAATGATGGTGATGATAATGATAGTGATGTAATATTCATTTAATTTAAAAGTAAGTGTGGCGATAGTTAGGATATCCGTCAATAGATGTCTCTCACTAAGGTTGATATATCCTAATATGGACATCGTTACTTGAAGACCATTTTTATGGGCGTTTTGTTTTAACTTAAAGGGACTTAATACTACATATGATATATTTCATAACAATTTGGTATGTACAATGGTAATGTAATACGCTTAATGGGAAAGTTGTACATTTAATTATGAGTTAATATCCTTAATCATGAATTAAACCATTTCATTATGATATAATATATTTCATTACGATTTAATACATGGGATGATAGTTTAATGCAGTTAATGACATTTTGGCATGATATAGATTGCGACATCGGAAGCGAATTATATACATGGCAACAGCGACGAAAAGAGGAGGCTGAGGAAGATCCAATGTAAAGTAAGCGAGAATATGATAATGTTTACATTTACTATCCTTCGAATTCTCCCTTTCGATTTACTTTTCTTTATTGTTTTTTTCTCTCTCTCCCTCCGTCCCTCTTCCTTCCCCTTCTCTCTCCCTTCCTTCCCCCCTCTCTCCCTCCCTTCCTTCCCCCCACCCCCTCTCTCCCTCCCTCCCCCTTCCCTCCTCTCCCTCTCTCTGCCTTGTTCCTTCCCCTCATATTCCAAACCTTTCCCCTTCTTTTAGCTTCTCCCCTCATTCTTCTTTGTTTCCCGCGTTCCTATCTCTTCCATCTCTGTTCTTCCCAAACGATCAATTCCGGACAATCATCACTTGGCTCAGAATGAATGACCTTCAGCCACACGCTCTTCGACCCTTGTTTATGGCTTGGTGTTATCTTTATTACTATTATCATTATGATTATTGTTATCAGTTATTATCATTGTTAATATCATTATCATCATTAATATTATTATCATCATTATTATTATTATTGTTATTATTACCATTATTTCTGTTTTATCATTATTTATATCATCATTATCATTATTATCAATGCGCTGTCTTCATAGTGATAATGATCGTAATAATGATAGCAATGATGATGATACTGATGATCATAATCATCATTATTACCACCACTACCATTTTTTAACCTTTTACTCTAGACAAAAGATGGATAGTCTTGTGAGGATAAATGGTTTATGAGGAAAATCAGTGAGTGAGAGACTGGATTGTAATCATAGTTGCACGCAGACTTCTATTTCATCAAATAATTGTGATACACATAATTGTGATACACATCTCTGTCGTATAGTGTGAGGTTTATTTCGTTTCTGCTGGATACGCTTTTGTGAATTTGCGTGTGTCGCTGAGAATACTTGTACATACAAACAGACACACAAATATATGTATATATATGCACAGATGCACATGCACACAAACGTGTGTGTGTATGCATATATGTATATATATATATATATATATATATATATATATATATATGTGTGTGTGTATATATATATGTATATGTATATATATATGTATATATTTGTATATGTATATATATACATATATATATACATATATATACATACATACACATACACAAAGACACACACACACAAATATATATAATGTATATATATATATGTATATATATAAGATACATATTAAGTATATATATAACATATATACATAAAGTATATACAGTATATACATACATACATACACACGCACACACACACACACACACACACACACACACACACACACACACACACACACACACACACACACACACACACACACACACACACACACACTAACACTAACACATACATACATACATATATATATATATATATATATATATATATATATATATATATATTCATGAGAATAGCACATACATATATAGTGCACATATATGGTCATACCTTTACTTTTATTATCCATCTTTTTTTCCACCACCTCTTCTCGTCTTTCTCTATCTGTCTACCCGCCTGATAGACAGACAGGTAAACCATTAATCAGCTGTCGTAAGGCCCGACAGACGAGCCATTTCCCCGCCAGCCTCCCGAGCGCACAAAGGGCCCGAGCGGGTGGCGTCTCCTTCGCTTTCTTTGGAGGGACTTTTGAGGGAGATAAAAGGGATCCACATTACGCCCAAGATCTATGCATCCTTCCTGGCGGCGAGGACAATGGGCGTCGACTCGGCACGGGCGTGGGTGTCGTCGTCGAACCCCGAAAGCAGGAGGGGGATTTTTTTTTCCCCATCGATTCTTCCTGTCGGGGCGCTTACGGAAGTGCGTGGCGCGTTGATTTCCAGCGCTTTTGTTTGGTGCTGGGTTAATATCTCCGATTTTTTGCTGGATCCCCTTTTTTCTTTTATTATTATTATTATTATTATTATTATTCGTTTTTTAAAATTATTATTCGTATTATTATTAATATTATTCCTTTTCTTCTCTTTTTCCTCATCTGTTTTTCTTTTTTTTTTATTATCCTTATTCGTTTGCTTTCTGTCGTTCTCTTTTTCCTTTTTTATTTTTTTTTTTGGTCATCTTTCCCTTTTCGTTGAGTTCGTTGATTCCTGTCGTCTTTCTTTCTCTTCTTTCATATCCAATTTCTCCCTTTTCCTTCCTCTCTTTCGGTTTTTTATTCTTGCACTTTTCCTCTCCTCTTTTCCCATCTTTCTCTATTCATTTACTCTACTTGCCTTCTTCCTCTCCCTTCATCCCCTTTTCTCCTTACCTTCTTCCCCTCCCTCGTTTCCCCTTGCCTTCATCCCTTCCCTCTCCTTCCCTCACGCATCCTTTCCCTCCCTCCCTTTTCCCCCTTCCCCTTGCCTTCATCCCTTCCCTCGCTTCCCCTTCCCCCTTGCCTTCACCCCCTCCCTCTCCTTCCCCCACGCACCCTTTCCCTTCCTCCCTTTCCCCACTTTCTTCCTCTCCCCCTTTCAGCCGTCTTCCTGTCTCTCTCCCACGTAAAAAGATCAAGGGGACTGATCTGTAAATGCCTCTTGAGGTACGCTGTCATTTTTCTTATGTTTTTTGTTTTGTTTTTTGTTAATACCTTTGTTATTTTCCCCTCGAGTTTTTGGAATGTATGGTAAGATAGTTATGAAAGCTCCTATATTTTTTTTCTTTTTTTTGTCTAACATTTTACTCCTGTTAATTTTTCTACACACAAAAGAAAAAAATATGCAAATAAACTTTCAATTGTTATTTTCCCTTCTTTTTTAAAAATAAATGGGGAGATAGTCATGAAAGTTCCTCCTATATTTTTTCCCTTTTCTTTTTTTTCGTCCAGCCTTTTACTCCTGTTAATCTTATTACACACAAAAGAAAAAGAAAAAAAATACAAATCAACTTTCAAAATTCTAAAAAGCGAAAACTCCCTCCTCAGTGCACTCCAGCCACAACAAACATCCCAGCCAAAACTGCTTTCTTTTTGTTCTTTATCAAATCCTACACCTATTTCCTGCTCCATGAAATATGCAAATGTTTCTCTTGATCTTGAGTTGTGTGGGCGGTTGTACTGCCTGGTCGTCGTCTGCCTCGCTGCTCTCCTAAAACCTCTTGTTTAGGGCTAGGGCTGTGAGCTTTATTTTATTACTGTTTTTTCCCCATTCAACACTCCCCTCTGCCTTTTCGTCTCCATCGTTACTGCCTCTTCGGTGGGGAGAGCACCTGCTCCTCCTCCTCCTCCTCCTGCCGCTGCTGCTCCCGCTGTTCTGTCTCCTCTTCTTGTTTCTTTTCTTCTGGCTCCCAGCTCGTCCTCTTGCACCTCCATCTCCAACTTTCCCTTCCTCTTCTTCTTACCTCAGCTCCTCCTCTTCCACCTCCATCTCCAACTTTCCCTTCCTCTTCTTCTTACCTTAGCTCCTCCTCTTCCACCTCCATCTCCAACTTCCTCTTCATCTTCTTCTTACCTCAGCTCCTCCTCTTCCACCTCCATCACCTCCTTTCTCCTTCTCCATCTCCAGCTTTCCCCTCCACTTCCTCTTCCGCCTCCCGCACCTCCTCCTACGCTATGTATAACACTCTTCTTCACTCTCTTCTTATCCCTATCCCTCCTATCCTTCCTTTACCTCTCTTCCCCCAAACTCTATCTCTCGAAATGATCACATTTTTTCTTTTCCTTTCCTTTCTCCTTGTATCCTTATCCCTCCTTTCCTTCCTTTTCCTCTCTTCCCCCGAAATCACTCGAAATTATCACATTATTTCTTTCCTTTCTCCTTATGACGTATCCCTATCCCTCCTTTCCCTCTCTTCCTCCAAATCTCTCGAAATGATCACATTATTTCTTTCCTTTCTCCTTATGACATATCCCTATCCCTCCTTTCCTTCCATTTCCTCTCTTCCCCCAAACTCCATCTCTCGAAATTAACACATTATTTCTCCTTGTATCCCTATCCCTCCTTTCCTTCCTTTTCCTCTCTTTCCCCCAAATCTCTCTAAATGATCACATTACTTCTTTCCTTTCTCCTTGTATCCCTATCCCTCCATTCCTTCCTTTTCCTCTATTCCCCCCTAAATCTCTCGAAAGGATCACATTATTTCTTTCCTTTCTCCTTGTATCCCTATCCCTCCATTCCTTCCTTTTTTCTCTCTTCCCCCTAAATCTCTCGAAATGATCACATTATTCCTTTCCTTTCTCCTTGTATCCCTATCCCTCCATTCCTTCCTTTTCGTCTCTTACCCCTAAATCTCTCGAAATTATCACATTATTTATTTCCTTTCTCCTTGTACCCCTATCCCTCCTTTCTTTTCTTTCTCTCTCTTCCCCCTAAATCTCTCGAAATGATCACATTATTCCTTTCCTTTCTCCTTGTATCCCTATCCCTCCTTTCCTTCCTTTTCCTCTCTTTCCCCCAAATCTCTCTAAATGATCCCATTATTTCTTTCCTTTCTCCTTATGACGTATCCCTATCCCTCCTTTCCTTCCTTTTCCTCTCTTCCCCTAAATCACTCGAAATTATCACATTATTCCTTTCCTTTCTCCTTGTATCCCTATCCCTCCATTCCTTCCTTTTCCTCTCTTCCCCCAAATCTCTCGAAATTATCACATTATTTCTTTCCTTTCTCCTTGTATCCCTATCCCTCCTTTCCTTCCTTTTCCTCTCATTCCCCTAAATCTCTCGAAATGATCACATTATTTCTTTCCTTTCTCCTTGTATCCTTCCCTATCCCTCCTTTCCTTCCTTTTCCTCTCTTCCTCCAAATCTCTCGAAATGAACACATTATTTCTCTTTCTTTCCTTTCTCCTTGTATCCCTACCCCCCCTTTCCTCCCTTTTCCTCTCTTCCTCCTAAATCTCTCGAAATGATCACATTGTTTTTTTTCCTTTCCTTTCTCCTTGTATCCCTATCCCTCCTTTCCTTCCTTTTCCTCTCTTTCCCCTAAATCTCTCGAAATGATCACATTATTTCTTTCCTTTCTCCTTGTATCCCTATCCCTCCTTTCTTTTCTTTCCCTCTCTTCCCCCAAATCTCTCGAAATGATCACATTATTTCTTTTCCTTTCTTTTCTCCTTGTATCCCTATCCCTCCTTTCCTTCCTTTTCCTCTCTTCCCCCTAAATCTCTCGAAATGATCACATTATTTCTTTCCTTTCTCCTTGTATCCCTATCCCTCCTATCCTTCCTTTTCCTCTCTTTCCCCCAAATCTCTCGAAATTATCACATTATTTCTTTCCTTTCTCCTTGTATCCCTATCCCTCCTTTCCTTCCTTTTCCTCGCTTCTCCCAAATCTCTCGAAATGATCACATTATTTCTTTCTTTTCTCCTTATGTCGTATCCCTATCCCTCCATTCCTTCCTTTTCCTCTCTTCCCCCTAAATCTCTCGAAATTATCACATTATTTCTTTCCTTTCTCCTTGTATCCCTATCCCTCCTTTCCTTCCTTTTCCTCTCTTTCCCCTAAATCTCTCGAAATGATCACATTATTTCTTTCCTTTCTCCTTGTATCCCTATCCCTCCATTCCTTCCTTTTCCTCTCTTTCCCCTAAATCTCTCGAAATGATCACATTATTTCTTTCCTTTCTCCTTATGACGTATCCCTCCATTCCTTCCTTTCCCTCTCTTTCCCCCTAAATCTCTCGAAATTATCACATTATTTCTTTCCTTTCTCCTTGTACCCCTATCCCTCCTTTCTTTTCTTTCCCTCTTTTCTCCCTAAATCTCTCGAAATGATCACATCATTTCTTTCCTTTCTCCTTATGTCGTATCCCTATCCCTCCATTCCTTCCTTTTCCTCTCTTCCCCCTAAATCTCTCGAAATGATCACATTGTTTCTTTTCCTTTCTTTTCTCCTTGTATCCCTATCCCTCCTTTCTTTTCTTTCCCTCTTTTCTCCCTAAATCTCTCGAAATTATCACATTATTTCTTCCCTTTCTCCTTATGACGTATTCACGCGAAGGGTCCTTCTAACTCTCTCCAACATGTCTCCCGCGTTCCCAAAGGACCCGAGCTGTCTGGATGGCCAATGAGATTTAAGAAACTGTTATGAACTTATCCTTTTTTCCCTCTCTCTCTCTCTCTCTCGCTCTTTAAAGAATCCGTCTATCCCTTTTTCTCGAAACAATTCTATTATTCAACTGCAGGGAAATGGCCGAAAGTGCGTCTAAATATGAGGTTTAAGTAGATGTCTCATGTTCATTTGTGTTTCGGTGGCTGTTGTTCACATACCTAGAGGCGATGCTACTACTTCCCTTTAATTTTCTTTTTTTCTCCTCTCCCTATGAAAAAGAAAAGAAAAAAATGGATAATAGAAAAAAGGGAGAGAATGGGAGAGAGAGAGAAAAAAAAAAGATGTTTTCCCTTGAAATTAATTAGGAAATTATCACTAATAATTCAGTACTTTAATTCTGTTAATTTCTCAAGTCTTCATGGAAACTGCTTGTTCTAGGCGGGGAGAGTTATTCTTTATTCATTTCATAAATAAATAACAACGAGGGAGACAGAGAGAGAGAGAGAGAGAGAGAGAGAGAGAGAGAGAGAGAGAGAGAGAGAGAGAGAGAGAGAGAGAGAGAGAGAGAGAAGAGAGAGAGAGAGAGAGAGAGAGAGAGAGAGAGAGAGAGAGAAAG
>NC_091561.1:7777859-7792859 GCF_042767895.1 Penaeus vannamei | reverse complement strand
AATTAGTGGCTTTGAAAAAAAGAAAGATACATTAACTAGTGGCTTTGAAAAAAAAAAGAAAGATATATAAACATCTAAGAATTAGTAGCTTTGGAAGAAGGGGCATGGATAAACATTTAAAAATTAGTGGCTTTGGAAAAAAAAGATACATAAACTAGTGGCTTAAAAAAAAATACATAAACTAGTGGCTTTGATAAAAAGAAAGATAATAAACTAGTGGCTTTGAAAAAGAAAGATACATAAACATTTGAGAATTAGTAGTTTCGAAAGAAGGGGGATGGATAAACAAGAATTGGTGGCTTAAAAAAGATGGATAAATATTTAAAAACTAGTGGCTTTGAAAAAAAGGATGATATATAAACATTTAACAAAAAGTTGCTTTAAAAAAGAGGATGGATAAGCATTTAAGAATTAGTGACTTTGAAAAAAAGGAAGATAGATAAACATTTAAAAAATAGTGACTGAATAAGATGGATAAATATTTAAGAATTAGTGGCTTTATAGATGGAACAAAGGCTGATGAATCTACGCGTCTTAAACCTATCTACCCATCCATCACCAATATCTACTCGAAAGTTTACAAAGAAACGTGACGAGTAACAAGGGGAAATATTGATCTTTCGGGCCTTCTGTGTGTTTTCTTTACGCTTTGGAACTTTCTTTTTTTTTTCTTCGATCAGTGAGATACGGTGTTTGTTCCTCCGCGCCTATTGTGTGGCCTGGCTGCGACATGTCCATTGCACACGAGGCACAATCACTGTTCTGCGTTTTTATAAGGGTAAACTCAATGTAACACGCACAAAACACAGAGACAGAAAAACATGAACACACAGATGAACAAAGTTGAAGGTATGCATATACACACACCTATATACACGCACGTGCGTACGTATCCATGCACCCACATACTGAAATACACGTACGCATATATAGACACACACACACGCGCGCGCACATACACACACGCCCGCACGCACACACACATACACACGCCCGCTCGTCCGCACACACACACACACTCACACGCCCGCACACACATACACCCCCGGACGCTTACACACATACACGCACGCACACACACATACTCACACACATACATACACACACACGCGCGGGCGCCCGCCCGCACGCACACATACACTTACACACACACACAAAGGAAGGCGTGTGTGAGCAAAGGCTTAGATCGACGCGGCGGTGGAAGCACGCGCGCCTCCTTCGCCTGACGGAGCCGAAGCCTTTGCCAATTCCTCCCGGCGCAGAGGGTTCGGATGCTGCCTCAGAATCCGGAGATCAGGAGACGTCAGGAGTGATAACAGCGTAAGCGTAGGGGAAGGGAGGGGGCTAGGGTGGGGTGGGGGGTGGATGTTGCAGCTTCCCCACTTCCTTCTCGGGAAAATGAATGGCAGTCGGGGCAAGGAAAGGCCACAAAATGTGATAAAAGTCGAGGACGAAAAATCCCGGCTTGGAGGATTAAGCTTCAGCCTTTATCAGATTTTTTTGACGACCAAAAATTACGAAGACATAGTATCCTACATTTACTTGTACACAAAATCCAGCAGTTCCATCAGTTACGTAAATATAAATACACTTACATACTTATTATTCACCAAGACGAAGTGTAGCCTGACACACACAACCCCCAGCCCTCACAAGCCAAAAAATGTCCCTCTCCCCCTTGGAAAAAAACCTAGACAACCCTGAGGGAGAAACTCGAGTGCAGGGAAAGTCACTGAAGATGAAACTTTCCCTAGTCTCGGAAAATGAAGGAAGAACCGTCATCAGCTGTTACTCCGGGGCGACATCAATTAGCAAAGAGGCCTTACACGAGACATCAGCCGCGAGGAAAAGATTGCGGGTCAGAAAGAGAGCAAAGAGGATGCAGGGAAGAAGAAGCCGGCAGAGCAAAGGGGCCGATGTTCGCTGGCTTTCCATTGAAGGCGAGACGTCAAGGGCTGAGAGCCGGGGGACTTGTGCGGTCTTGTCGAGGAAGAATATAGCTTAAAACCGAGCTGGGACGAAGAACAAAGGGATGCGAAGAACTCTTTATATTTATCTTATCGGAAAAGAAAGAAAGAGAAAAAGAGGGTATAGATAAAGACGGAGGAATAGGGTGAAAGGTTTCATATAGTTAAAGGAAGGAAGGGAATAAAAGAAGTAATGATCATCACCGAAAGGGAATGAGATAACGGGAGATAACTATAAAAAAAAACGAAACTAGAAGTACTCAGCCAAGATGATAGGGTAACTGATGCAATAATAAAAATCCTGGATTCGGATCCGAAGATGATAGGGTAACTGATGCAATAATAAAAATCCTGGATTCGGATCATAAGTTATCCTGCTAACCAACGCAACAAACAAACAAATCAACGCTACCAAAAACACAACCCCCTTGGCTGTGATAAAAAAAAAAAGACAATCACAGAAGAAAAAAAACAAACAAAAACAAACATGGAGAGAAAATCACAGAAGAAAAAAACAAACATGGAGGCAAACGTCGAATACCAAATAAAGAACGGGACGAATTGACGCCAAAGAAGAGAGGGAAAAGGAGTGAGATGGAAGGATGAGGGAAGGGGCTTAACGCGGGCCGGAAGGAAAGGGAACTCCTCGGGATCAAAGACTCTGAATGATGACTGGGACAAGTTCATTATGGCCAAAGATCAGCCTGGGGGTCGGGGTGGGGGGAAGGGAAGGGGCTGGGGGGAAGGGAGGAGGGCTGGGGGGAAGGGAGGAGGGGCTGGGAGGAAGGGAGGAGGGCTGGGGGTATTCTAGGGTGCGGAGGGAAGGGAGGGGGGCTGGAGGTATCCTAGGGTGCTGGGGGTATCTTTGGGTGTGGGAGGAAGGGAGGAGGGGCTGGGGGTATCCTAGGGTGCTGGGGGTATCTTTGGGTGTGGGGGGGAAGGAAGGGAGGAGGGGCTGGGGGTATCCTAGGATGTAAGGCGAAGGGAAGGGGGGCTGGGGGTATTCTAGGGTGTGAGGGGAAGGGAAGGGGGGCTGGGGGTATTCTAGGGTGTGAGGGGAAGGGAAGGGGGGCTGGGGGTATTCTAGGGTGTGAGGGGAAGGGAAGGGGGGCTGGGGGTATTCTAGGGTGTGAGGGGAAGGGAGGGGGCTGGGAGGAAGGGAGGAGGGGCTGGGGGTATCCTAGGGCGCGGGGGGAAGGGAGGGGGGGCTGGGGGTATCCTAGGGTGTAAGGGGAAGGGAAGGGGGCTAGGGGTATCCAGGGTGTAAGGGGAAGGGAAGGGGGGCTGGGGATATCCTAGAGTGTGGGGGGAAGGGAGGGGGGCTGGGGGTATCCTAGATTGTGAGGGGAAGGGAGGAGGGCTGGAGATATCCTAGGGTGTAAGGGGAAGGGAAGGGGGGCTGGGGGTATCCTAGGGTGTGAGGGGAAGAGAGGGGGGCTGGGGGTATCTTATGGTGTGGGGGGAAGGGAGGGAGGCTGGGGGTATCATAGGGTGTGGGGGGAAGGGAGGAGGGCTGGGGGTATCCAAGGGTGTGGAGGGTCGGGGGTGGAAGGGGGAGGTGGAGAGAATTACAAGGAAGCAAGAGGCAGTCTTTGTATGTCTTGCGT
The DNA here is from genome assembly GCF_042767895.1 of Penaeus vannamei. Taxonomy (NCBI): domain Eukaryota; kingdom Metazoa; phylum Arthropoda; class Malacostraca; order Decapoda; family Penaeidae; genus Penaeus; species Penaeus vannamei. The sequence continues at coordinate 7,789,285 of NC_091561.1, read as the reverse complement.
TGGAGGTGTACACGTGTTACGTCGTGTGTGTGTGTGTGTGTGTGTGTGTGTGCGTAAGGGTGTGTGTGTGTGTGTGTGTGTGTGTGTGTGTGTGTGTGTGTGTGTGTGTGTGTGTGTGTGTGTGTGTGTGTGTGTGTGTGTGTGTGTGTGTGTGTGTGTGTGTGTGTGAGGGGGGTGGTGAGTGCTTGTATATGTACATGTTCATGTCTGAAACACTATAGCACTTGTTTGATTATGATCAGAAATGCAATGTGCAAATTCTGGAAGGGGAACCAAAACGAATTTCCGGCACTTTAGGAGACCAGAATTAGTATTTTGGAAGAAAAATCAAGACCCAAGTCCCTTGTTTAAAGCACTTGTGTTGGTGTTGTTCAGGTGCTGGTTAACAACCTCTGATGGTTATGAATCATTACTACTATTAAGATAAAACCTGTTCTCTCTAAAATGAGAATGTCAGCTATTTCAAAAATCCATTTAGATATGATAAACAAAAATAATAACAAGCAATAAATGAATAAATAAATAAAAGAAGAAAAACTAAGTGAACTAAATTGACTTGCCAGACACAGTTACCACTTGCTCTTTAATTTTTCCTTTAGTGATTCGGATCAGCAAGGACTTAGTGAAGTGTGGATACGATGGGATAAATTTCGTTGTTGTTCGTACTGAATATACTTTACTTTTACCCAACTCTGTAAATCGAAAGTGGTATAAAGTTATATATTTTACTGTAAACCTGGAATTTATTTATTATGCCTTTTACCAACACAAAATTTGCTTTTTAGAGCTTTTTTTTAGAGGTGCCGAGGTGGAGCATGGCAATAAATGAATCATAGTTACAATCCCTCCCAATATCTTTATTTATTTATTTATCTATTTATTTATGCATATCTTTATTAATCTAGAAAAAAAATGCATTTCACGTCACTTAGGTAATCAAGGATATCTGGAGATGAGATTAGCACAATTATACCAAAACTCAAAATAATAATGCATGTCTTCCATATTTCTATTACAAATGAATAATAATAAAAAAAACTCAAAAACACGAACTATCTCCCTCTAAAATTTGGATATTCCCCTCTTCCCCAATAACTGTCCACTAAATAACCCCCTGGTATTTATTCCATCGTTCCCCCCAGGAGATCCTTCCCCCTACCGCCCTCCCACAAGCGCTCACACCCCTCCTCTCCCCTTCCCAAACCCCCCACCCCTTCCCCTCTTCCTATACTCCTCAGTTCACTTCCCACTTGCATCTTCCTCTCCTCCATTTCTCACCAGCTCATTCTCCTTATCTACCCTTCCCACACCTCCAAATTACTCTTCCCCAACGCAAGAGCTCATTCATTCCCTCCCCCAAAGAGCGCGCTCCTCCTCTTTCATGTCCTCGCGAGAAACTCACTTTCCTCTTTTCTTTTCCCCCAAAAACTCACTTTCCTCTTTTCTTTTCCGCCTAAAAGCTCACTTCCCGCTTTTCTTTTCCTCCTAAAAGCTCACTTCCCGCTTTTCTTTTCCTCCTAAAAGCTCACTTCCCGCTTTTCTTTTCCCCCTAAAAGCTCACTTCCCTCTCTTTCTTTCCTCCTGAAAGCTCACTTCCCTCTCTTTCTTTCCTCCTGAAAGCTCACAATCCTCAACTACCTCCACTAAGAGTTCACTTCTTCCTACCTCTACCCACTCCTTTCCCCCGAAAGCTCACTCTCCTCCTTTCCCTTCCTCTACGCAAAACAAAAGCTTACTCTCTCCTGACAACCCACTTTCCCCCAAAGAACTCACTCTTCTTCACTCCCCTTCTTCCCCTCCCACCTCTCCCCTTCTTTCCTTCTTCCCCCTCCTCCTCTTCTCCTCTCCTTCTCCCCTTCTTCCATACACCCCTCCCCCCTTCTCCCTCTCCCCTTCTTCCCTTCTAGCCCCTTCTCCTCCTCTCCCCTCCCCTTCCTCCTTCTCCCCCTCTTCCTCCCTCTCCTCATCTCCTCCCCTCTCACCCCTCCTCCCCCATCCCCTCCCGGTCGTCTCCGCTGATTGGGTCCAACGAGCCGACGATGAGTTCGCAAAGTCAGTTAACAATGTGCTTCGAGGACGTAGTTATGAGCTCATGAGTTAAACACCTCTTCGATAATTACCTTTGAACGATGTGTTTGGCCAGGGGGCTGTTTACGCCGAGCCGGTCGTCGTCTGTCTTCCCCCGGTTTTACTTGGGGGAAATTGATGGAAGCTTGGGGTGGTGGGGTGGTGGGGTGGGGTGGTGGGGTGGGTGGGGTGGGGTGGTGGGGTGGGTGGGGTGGGGTGGGGGGCTTGAGAGAGAAGACAGGGGGAAGAGGGAAATGGAAGTCGTGAAGGGGGAGAGGGAAAGGGAGGGGCGGAGGGAGAGAGTAGGGGAAGAGAAAGAGAGAAAGGGAAAAGGAGAAGGAGAGGGAAGGGGGGAGGAGAAGGAGAGGGAGGGAGAGAGGGAGAGAGGGAGGGAGAGAGGGAGGGAGGGAGAGAGGGAGGGAGAGAGGGAGAGAGAGAGAGAGAGAGAGAGAGAGAGAGAGAGAGAGAGAGAGAGAGAGAGAGAGAGAGAGAGAGAGAGAGAGGGAGGGAGGCTGGGGGGCATACAAAGTTTTGGGGGAAAAGTGAAGAGAAATAATGATGATAGTAAGAATCATGATAAGGATGATTATCAAACATTAATCACCAATGATTATAATGATTACAAGAACAATATTGATGATAAACAATTGGGATATTAACGATTCATAGAAGAGTTGATTTAAGAAAAAGAAAAATAAATCAGAAGTTATCTTTTGCATCGCGCGTGCACGGTACACAAACACAAACATATTTCATAGCACGTCTACAATGATATGTGCATATCTGTAAGCATCTATATCTATTTGCATACACGCATGTAAACATAGCATTACATGACTATATTTCTTTACTGAAAATTTACGAAATTACATAAAGAAAAAGAAGTCATTTTTCCCCCTTACCCCCGTATTTTTTTTTTCTTTTTTTAGCTCTTTTCCCTCCATCATTTTCTCCCTCTATCTTATCTTGCCTTTTGCTTACCCCATTTTCCCCACGAAAACCATCTTCTTCCCCCATATCGTTGATCATGACTCTTAAGTCTCAAGATTAATTTGCAAATCCTCTCTAATCCTCTTCGCCTTGCCTCATCTGCTTCATCTTTGCTTCGTTTTCCTGCCTCGTTGCTTCGGTACTTCGTTTGTGTTCCGTTTGTCTTTTGTTTTTCTTATATTGTTTTTCGGGGAAGGATAGATCAGTAGCAACTCGAGGAGGTGTCATGGCGTCTGTTTTGACGATTGTTCAATGAAAATATAACCATTAAAATCATTATTTTCCATCCTTTTTGAAACTTTAAAAAGACCAAAATGATCGACTACATTGACAAAGTTTCCGTAACTTTTGTGACGTCATCAAAATAAACCCCATGTGCTTTTTCCAAGAATAGATTCAGACGCCATAACACTCCCTCGAGTTGCTACTGATATAGCCTTCCCCTATTGTTTTCTAACGGCCGTTATTCTGGTCATATGCTTATTGTGGGTCCGTTATTCTAGTCATATGCTAATTGAGGGTTAGCTCTTAAATAAGTTCCAAAGACACTTATGATTAAACATATTTCTGTTCGTATTAAAGAGAAAAATGCGTTAAGTACAAATACGTTATTGGCTGAAGTTCAATAAGAAGCAATGTAACCTACGCGTTCACCCGCCATGTTTAAATCACGCGGCGCCAAATTCAAGTCAGGAATGCCAACCCTAACGACGTTTCAAGTCAGGAATGCCAACCCTAACGACGTTTCTATGCACGGTTTGCTCTTTTTTTATGACTTTTTGTTATAGTTTAGCTATCTTATGTTCCTGTGGACTCCCTAGCTAAGGGTTTTGTGCTTCAACGAACGTATCCCATTAATTATTTAAGTATAAATATTTTTCATCGACAGGGGGAAAGGATGCATGATGTTATCTAATTAATATTTTCCCCTTCCCCGTTTTTTTTTCTATTCATTTTTTTCTCCCTTATTTTTCTAATACTTTATTCCTCTCCTTTTCCTACCTTTAATTTCGCTATCCTTTTTCATCATTCCATTGTCTCCCTAACCTCATTTCTCTTTATCTCGCTTTCTCACCCTGTCCTATCTATTGCCTCTATCTATTCATCCAACAGTCTTATCCCCCTATTACCTTCTATTTTACGATCTTCGTTCACTACCATATTTAATCCATCCCTTCCTCTTCATTCTCTTTCTTTCCCTCCCTTCTCTCTTACTCTCTTCTTTATTTTCCTTTCCCTTTTATTCCTTCTCGTCTCTCCCCTTCTTCCTCCCCCTCATTTCCCCTCTCCCCTTCGTCCTCACCCTCTATTTTTCTCCCCATTCTATCCCACTCTTTTTTATTTTTATTTCTATTTCCCCTCGTTTCCATCCTCTTCTCTCTCTCTCCCCTCTCCTTCTACCTTCACTGCCCCTCTTACACTATATTCCACCACCTTCCTTCCCCCAGTTTCCCCTCGCCTTCCCCCCCCCCCCCTGGGTATCCCGTTTCCCCTCGAGATAATACTGCTACAAGTTAATACCTTCACCTAATTGTCGTTAACAAACTTTAGCCCCCAAATTGCGAGCGTCGCTTACAGGTGAGACGTGGTTGGAGTGGGGAGGGGGAGGGGAGGGGAGGAGGAGAGGGAGGGGGAGAGGGAGGTGCAAACAGGTGAGACGTGGTTGGAGTGGGGAGGGGGAGGGGAGGAGGAGGGGGAGAGGGAGGTGCAAACAGGTGAGACGTGGTTGGAGTGGGGAGGGGGAGGGGAGGAGGAGGGGGAGAGGGAGGTGCAAACAGGTGAGACGTGGTTGGAATGGGGAGGGGGAGGGGGAGAGGAGAGGGAGGGGGAGGGGGAGAGGGAGGTGAAAACAGGTGAGACGGGGATGCAGTGGGGAGGGGGAGAGGGAGTTGCAAACAGGTGAGGGGAGGGGGAGAGGGAGGTGCAAACAGGTGAGACGGGGTTGCAGTGAGGAGGGGGAGGGAGAGAGAGAGTTGCAGTGGGGATGATGAGGAGGAGGAGGGGGGGAGGAGTTGCAAACAGGTGAGACGGGGTTGCAGTGGGGAGGGGGAAAGGGAGAGGGAGAGGGAGTTGCAAACAGGTGAGACAGGGATGCAGTGGGGAGGGGGAGGAGGAGAGGGAGGGGAAAAGGGAGTTGCAAACAGGTGAGACGGGGTTGCAGTAGGGAGGGGGAAGGGGAGGGGAGAGGGAGGTGCAAACAGGTGAGACGGGGTTGGAGTGGGGAGGGGGAGATGGAGTTGCAAACAGGTGAGACGGAGTTGCAGTGGGGAGGGGGAGAGGGAGGGAGAGAGAGAGTTGCAGTGGGGAGGAGGAGGAGGGGAAATGGGAATTGCAAACAGGTGAGACGAAATTGCAGAACTGTGGAGCTTTTAGTGGAGGGGGGGGTGATTGCAAACAGGTATGACGTGGTTGCAGTGGGAATGAGGAGGAAAGAGAGGGGGAGTTTCAAACACGTGAGACGAGGTTGCAGAACTACGGAGCTTTTGGTGGGGGAAGAGGGGGGGGGGGAGTTGTAAAGAGGTCATACGAGTTTGCAGAACGGCGGAGCTTTAATAAACTGGAGAGGCAAAGTTCCATAATGATAACTATAATAATAATAATGATACTAATAATGACAACGATAACACAGTAAAGCAACAACGATAAAATACTACTACTACTACTACTACTACTACTAATAATGGTACATGAAGCAGAAGAATGTAACCCTCAGGAAAGCTTCTGCGTCGGATGGTGTACAGTACATGAGTATTGGACTAAGAACCTGAAAGCTTGTCACGGAATGGCATCAGAACATCTAAATCCATGTTTCTGAAACCTATTTTTGGTCGCGACTCTGAACATACGTTTTTCTCTGATCTTATTATTCTTTTTATTCATCATGTTTTTCTTCTTTTGGCGTCGATCTTCAGGACGGAAACATATCTTCACTTTCCTTTAGAAATATCTTTGAAACTGCTGTTATTTATTCTCAAATATATTCCTGTTCCTGAACCTCAGTGATACTTTATATTAAAAAACAGTGATGCTATTTTTTTCTTCTTTTATTTTCTTATTTTCCAGGTCAGCAGAGGGAATATAAGTAATATAAGATCAGCAAGGATAATATAAATGAAATAAAGTGGCTTAAAATATAAGAAATATAAGATCAGCAAGGATGATATAAGCGCAAAAAAGTGGTATTAAAACCCTTATATAAAGCTATTGCAGTGAATCCCTTTAGACCCGTATCCCGTATGGAAATATAAGGAATATAAGATCAGCATATAAGGAATATAAGCTCAGCAAGAATTATATAAATGAAATAAAGGGGTTTAAATATAAGGAATATAAGATCAGCAAAGATGATATAAGCGCAAGAAAGTGGCATTAAAACCCTTACATAAAGCTATTGCAGTGAATCCCTTTAGACCCGTATCCCGTCTGGAAATATAAGGAATATAACATCAGCAAGGATAATATAAATGAAATAAAGAGGTTTAAATATAAGGAATATAAGACCACCAAGGATGATATAAGCGCAAAAAAGTGGTATTAAAACCCTTATATAAAGCTATTGCAGTGAATCCCTTTAGACCCGTATCCCGTCTGGAAATATAAGGAATATAAGATCAGCAAGGATAATATAAATGAAATAAAGTGGTTTAAATATAAGGATAATAAGATAAGCAAAGATGATATAAGCGCAAGAAAGTGGCATTAAAACCCTTATATAAAGCTACTGCAGTGAATCCCTTTAGACCCGTATCCCGTCTGGAAATATAAGGAATATAAGATCAGCATATAAGGAATATAGGATCAGCAAAGATAATATCAATGAAATAAAGTGGTTTAAATATAAAGAATATAAGACCACCAAGGATGATATAAGCGCAAGAAAGTGGCATTAAAACCCTTATATAAAGCTATTGCAGTGAATCCCTTTAGACCCGTATCCCGTCTGGAAATATAAGGAATATAAGATCAGCAAGGTTAATATATATGAAATAAAGTGGTTTAATATAAGGAATATAAGATCAGCAAAGATGACATAAGCGCAAGAAAGTGGCATTAAAACCCTTATATAAAGCTACTGCAGTGAATCCCTTTAGACCCGTATCCCGTCTGGAAATATAAGGAATATAACATCAGCATATAAGGAATATAAGATCAGCAAGGATAATATAAATGAAATAAAGTGGTTTAAATATAAGGAATATAAGATCAGCAAGGATGATATAAGCGCAAGAAAGTGGCATTAAAACCCTTATATAAAGCTATTGCAGTGAATCCCTTTAGACCCGTATCCCGTCTGGAAATATAAGGAATATAAGATCAGCAAGGATAATATAAATGAAATAAAGTGGTTTAAATATAAGGAATATAAGATCAGCAAGGATGATATAAGCGCAAGAAAGTGGCATTAAAACCCTTATATAAAGCTATTGCAGTGAATCCCTTTAGACCCGTATCCCGTCTGGAAATATAAGGAATATAGCATCAGCATATAAGGAATATAATATCAGCAAGGATAATATAAATGAAATAAAGAGGTTTAAATATAAGGAATATAAGACCACCAAGGATGATATAAGCGCAAGAAAGTGGCATTAAAACCCTTATATAAAGCTACTGCAGTGAATCCCTTTAGACCCGTATCCCGTCTGCTGGTTATGCCGAAACTTGTGCCAGGAGTTAGAACCGGGAAAAAAATATGAATCCTTTGATGAGATGGAAGTTTCTACCCAATAAACAGGATGTCGTGGGAACAGGGCGACAAGGGCAGTTATTAATTAAAAAGTTGATCCCGGAAGATTGCGAAGAGCGCCGTGCAAACTCGGCAATGTCGTGGGTCGACTTTAAAAATAAAATCTATTGTCCTTCTCGTGGATTATGGAGTGGATTATTTTTAGCATCTAAAGTAAAAATAAAAAAATAAATTATTGAGTGTATTATTTTTAGCATCTAAAGTAAAAATAAAAAAATAAATTATAGTGTATTATTTTTAGCATCTAAAGTAAAAATAAAAAATAAGAAAATGAAAAAATAAAAATAAACAAATAAATAAATAATAATAAAAATAGAACAACATCGGGGAATGGGTTTTAGAGCAATTATGTTTTTTTTCCAGACACAGATGTACCCATGAAGAAGTTTTCTTGAAACATCAACATATGTTTATTACTTTTGATTTCAGGCATGAAAAGTTTTTAATACAAATATAAAGTCCTCTCGAAACGTGAAAAAAATATAAAAAATACATATATATGTTTGTATGTATATTAAAATGTGTGTGTGTGTGTGTGTGCGTGTGTGTGTGTGTGTGTGTGTGTGTGTGTGTGTGTGTGTGTGTGTGTGTGTGTGTGTGTGTGTGTGTGTGTGTGTGTGTGTGTGTGTGTGTGTGTGTGCGTGTGTGTGTGCGTGCATGCATACATACATACATACATACATACATACATATCTATCTCTCTATCTATATAAAGGAGGTTATGCTGTACACACATTTGAATCTTAAAATCTAACAAAGTAATGTAAGCAGAATTAAAAAAAAATCACTAAAGAGTACTTAAGAAACCAAAAGAAACACGAAAACATAACACCTGGGCTCCAGCTCTCACTGAAACGTGGGAGAAACTTGATAAAACGGCACGGAGAAACGAGTAATCTTGACAAAAATGGGGAGAGAAAATCCACGAAAACACGGGGAGCATTTAAACCCTGAATAAAAATAATGCTAATCCGATTAATTTGCCGAGGAATTAGGTCGGAGAAGGATGAATTAGCGGAGGAGGTCGTAGCAGATCCGATGTGAATAACACGCGCAGAACCACATGTAGGAGGAGGTGGGGTGGGGTGGGGTGGGGTGGGGTGGGGGGGGAGGGAGGGGAGGGGAGGGGAGGGGAGGGGAGGGGAGGGGAGGGAGGGAGGGAGGGAGGGAGGGAGGGAGGGAGGGAGGGAGGGAGGGAGGGAGGGAGGGAGAGAGAGAGAGAGAGAGAGAGAGAGAGAGAGAGAGAGAGAGAGAGAGAGAGAGAGAGAGAGGGAGAGAGACAGAGAGAGAGAGAGAGAGAGAAGCAAATTGAAAAGACCGAAACAGTATGGAAGAGTGAAATACTATATGAACAATTTCTGGAGTTGTGAAAAGAAAAAAGAAAGAAAGAAAGAGAAATAAGAAAGAAACAAAGAAAAAAGAAAAGAAATGAAGAAGAAAAAGCAAAAAACATATATATAGCTTAGGAAGAGAAATGTTAAGAGCAAGGCGGAAGCAAGAAAAAGATAAAGCAAGAAAGAAAGAAAGAAAAAACGATAAAGGACTGTAAGGGACACCCAAGATAATGCCGCCAGACTGGTGCACCGGGAATTAAACGGAATCTAAAAAACAAATAAATGAATAAATAAATAAATATAAAAAATATGAAATCAAGTGGAATGGATAACAACCATATAATACAGTCCAATCAGGAACGGAAAATTTGATACACAATGTGATTATGCAGCAAATCACACGCCCAGATTTTATTTTGGCAAAGGAGATAATACGAACTTAAAAAATATATATATATATATTTATTCAAATCGTTACCCCAGGAGACAAACAAAATGAAGAACATGTAAGAAAAACAATAACAACAACAATAAAGTATGGTGCACTGAAAGAGGAACTAACAAAAATCACAAATTGGGTCTGAAAACAATGAAAAAGAAATCACAAAATAAAGTATGGTGCACTGAAAGAGGAACTAACAAAAATCACAAATTGGGTCTGAAAAAAAGAAAAAAAAATCACAAAACAAAATATGGTGCATTGAAAGAGGAACTAACAGAAATTACAAATTGGGTCTGAAAAAAAGAAAAAAGAAATCACAAAATAAAGTATGGTGCACTGAAAGAGGAAGTGAAAAATGATTTACAAAACGGGTCTGAAAACAATGAAAAAAAATCACAAAATAAAGTATGGTGCACTGAAACAGGAACTAAAACAATGACTTACGAAACGGGTCGGAATCATGCTCATTGCCACTGGGACATGACAGGCGATTTGGGGCAAGTGATCAAAGATGCTAGCGTGAAGCACAGTAAGAACATCTGGGCATTATAGTGTCCAGAAGGGCGAGAATATTGGGAAAAGCTTTGGGAAACTGACCTCTAGATACTGGTAGAATTTTGGGAGAAAAAAAAACTCGAGAGAGCAGTAGTCAACTAAGAAGCTAAAAATAATAATGAATAATAATAATTAAAAAGATAAATATGCCAACGACAACAATCGCAAAGGTACTAATGATGTTAACAGGTATACTAAAAGGACTAATGAAACAGTAATAATAATAATAATAATAAAAAGTCTCAGTACTAGTAATAATGATGATTATGATAACAGTAAAAATAACAATAATGATGACGATTATTGTAATAATAATAATAGCAATAACGATACTGATAATATTAATGATGATGGTGATGTTGACGATGATAATGATGATAATAATCATAATAACAATAGTAATAGTACTGGAAATAGTGATAGTAATAAAAATAGTAATGGTAGTGGTGGTGGTGGTAGTAGTAGTAGTAGTAGTAGTAGTAGTAGTAGTAGTAGTAGTAGTAGTAGTAGTAGTAGTAGTAGTAGTAGTAGTAGTAGTAGTAGTAGTAGTAACAATAATAACAACAACAACAACAATAATAACAATAATAATAATAACAATAAAAACAGCAATAATAATAGTCACAGGGATGCCATGGCAGATGACAACGCCAATAACACCGCAAAGAACAGCCCCAATAGCAGTAATGAGAACGAACAAAGAACGGCGGCTAAAACTCCTTAGCGGCAGACAAAGCGTTCGGCGGCGGGCGCGGAGACACAGCCCCACGCGAGCGATTATAAAAGGGCGCCCGACTGTTCAGGCTCACAATGGAGGCCCGAGCAACCCAGGTCTGGCTCTGACACGCGCTCTCGCTACATGATGTAGGAGCGGATACATATATTAAGGTTATGTATGCATATATGGACACGTACATAGGCAGACAGATGTCTTCACCCCCCCCCACACACACACTCTCACACACGCACGCACGCACACACGTACATATACACACAAAGACACCCACACCCACAAACACACACACGCACACACTGCATACTATACACACACGGACATACATTCAGAAACGCACACATAAGCATACGCGCGCACACACACACAAAGAAAGAAAGAAAGAAAAAAATACATGCACGCATACACACAAGAATAAACACACACCAAACGCGTATACACATTTACATTTCCCAGACACGTGGATTCCTGTCGAGACATCCATGGCCAGATTAGCTTTTCGTAATCACAGTAAAAAGAAGAGAAAAAAAAAAACGGTGAAAAAAGTTTGAAGTTGAT
>NC_091561.1:7755359-7765359 GCF_042767895.1 Penaeus vannamei | reverse complement strand
TTTATTATTATTATTTTTTTTTTTGCTTAGCTTCCCTAACACTCTTTATCAGCTGTGTTAAATACCGTAAATTTACGAACACTACCTCCCACCTGTTGTCTCCATTCCATATTCCTAAATGTCCATAAGCCAAAGGTAGTCAACAGCAGTAGAAGCAAATGAGTATAAAGTACAAAATAATAAATATGTATTAAAAAGACGTAAAAGTAGCGAGAACCGAAAATTCCACGAAACAAAAAGCAAAATCAAGAGGTATTTTTTCCCTTCTTTCCTTCCTCTTACCCTCCTCCTCTCCTCCTTCTGCCTCTAGCGCCCTTTCTCTCGTTTCCTTTACCTACCTTTATCCAATTCCCTTTCCCGCTTTGCCACCTCCTCTCACACCTAAATTCTCCTTAAATTCACTCCTCCTTTCTCACTTTAAGCTCTAAATCTGCATCATCTTACTCCTGAACCTCCCAAAATAACAGTAATAACAATAATAATAATGATAATAATAAGAACAAATAACAATAATAATATTAATAATGATAATTAAAAAATAACAATAACAATATTAATAATGATAATAACAAAAAATAACAATTATTATATTAATAATGATAATAACAATACTAACAATAGTAATCACAAAAAATAATAAAAATAATGATAATAAAAAACATAAAATACAAACAATACAATAAAAGATTTCAAAAAAGCTGAAAAGACTCTACAGTCACATGGAATATGATTTCAGGGCTTCCGTCCTCACTTTGCATCAAAATGAAGCAAATTCAACTCTACAGTCACATGACTTACGGTTTCTTCCGTAATACGAGAGCGAAAGAACGAAGCGCAAGCAGAAAATCAATATATATTAGTAATGAATAAATACATCATATATATGTACATATGCACACACACACACACACACATATATATATATATATATTTGTGTGTGTGTGTGTGTGTGTGTGTGTGTGTGTGTGTGTGTGTGTGTGTGTGTGTGTGTGTGTGTGTGTGTGTGTGTGTGTGTGTGTGTGTGTGTGTGTGTGTGTGTGTGTGTGTGTGTGTGTGTGTGTGTACGTGCGTGTGTGCGTGCGTGTACAATAAACACATGCACATATATTTCCTACACACCCAAAAAAAAAAAATCAGCGACACACCCTCCTACAAAACGTTCCAAAACCCATTTTTCCCGTCATCAACGTCACAATCAATAACCCATAGCTACAATTACACGGGGGCGGGAGTGGGGGGTGGGGGGCGGTGGCACAAATCCACACATTAAACCCTCCCCCCCCCTTGAACACCGGTCACGCCCCCTCCCACCCCACAACCCCCACCCCGCTACGCTGGGATGCTGTGTACTTACTGATCAGACTGGGATGAAAGTACTTACCGGGCTGCAGGTTCCGGCTACACTCGGCGCCTGGAATGAAACAACTGGATCAGTAAGTGGTTTACATGAATGCTTATATACACACATCATTTACATAGACGTGTATACATACACACATGCATGTACATAAATATACATGCATATTCACACACATATACATGTGTGTATATACACAGATATGTGTTTGTGTATATACATATATACATACAAACATATATATATATATATATATATATATATATATATATATATATATATATATATATATATATATATATATATATATATATACACACACTTATACATATACATAAAAATACACACACACATATATATACATATACATATACATACATTTGTATATGTGTGTGTGTGTGTGTGTGTGTGTGTGTGTGTGTGTGTGTGTGTGTGTGTGTGTGTGTGTGTGTGTGTGTGTGTGTGTGTGTGTGTGTGTGTGTGTGTGTGTGTGTGTGTGTGTGTATGTATGTGTGTGTGTGTGTATGTGTGTGTGTATGTGATGTGTATGTGATGTGTATGTGATGTGTATGCGATGTGTATGTGTGCGTGTGCGTGTGCGTGTGTTTATACACGTATTGCTATTTGTACATATATTTTCGCACACACGTGCATGTGAACATTTTAGAGGAAATATCCGTTGCCATGGCGCCGCCATTCTCGACGGCTTACTTTTCCCTGCGTGTGTGCCGAAGGAGCTCGGGCCGGAATAACAATGTCCTCTTTCTCTTTCCCATACCGGAGCTATCTCTTTCTGTCTATCTCTGTCTGTCAGTCGCTGTCCCTTTCTGTCTATCTGTCTGTTTCTCTTTCTCTGTCGGTGAGTCAGTCTCTCTCTCTCTCTCTCTTTCTCTGTCAGTCAGTCAGTCTCTCTCTCTCTCTCTCTTTCTCTGTCAGTCAGTCAGTCTCTCTCTCTGTCTGTCTGTCTTTGTCTCTATCTCCCTGTCTATCTGTCTGTCTGTCTCTCTTTCTCTGTCAGTCAGTCTCTCTCTCTCTCTCTCTTTCTCTGTCAGTCAGTCAGTCTCTCTCTCTGTCTGTCCGTCTTTGTCCCTATCTCCCTGTCTGTCTGTCTCTCTCTCTTTCTCTGTCAGTCTGTCAGTCAGTCTCTCTGTCTGTTTGTCTGTCTCTCAACGTTTTTATCAGTTTTCATAATACTATTATTATTGGTAGTAGTAGAAGTAATAGTATTGCTCATCACAACCATCTTGATCATCTTCATCATCATCATCATCATCACCATCACATTTATTATCATCCTGATTATTACTATCATCCTTGTTATAACTATTAGTATCGTTACTATCATCAGTATTATTTTTATATTCATTCTTATTTCCATTATCATAATTATTACCATCATCATTTACATGTTTTCTCCTCGTGAATATCATTACCGCTATCCTTATGTTCGCACTTTCATTTAAAAAAAAAATAATAAAAAATAAAAATATTAAGAAAAAAAAAAAAAAAAGTATCTCAACTTCTCGCTTCCCGATGCGCCATTGTTTATCACTGCGCCCTTGAGCCTCCATTTTTTCCATGACACAGTTTTATCTTGTTCTGCTCTACCCTTGTGCTTTATGGCAACTCGTGTGCAGATATACTTAACTGACAAATATAATGCTCTTTTAACATGACAGGGTTTTTATAGATATACTTAACTGATAAATTTAATGCTATTTTAACATGTCAGAGTTTGATATACTTAATTAACAAATATAATGCTATTTCAACATGATAGGTTTTAAAAGATATACTTAACTGATAAATATAATGCCATTTGAACATGACAGGTTTTAAAAGATATGCTTAACTGATAAATATAATGCTATTTGACCATGTCAGAGTTTAATAGATATACTCAATTGACAAATATAATGCTATTTTAACATGGCATGGTTGAATAGAGATACTTAAATGACAAATATAATGCTATTTCAACATGTCAGAGCTTAATAGATATACTTAATCAACAAATATAATGCTATTTCAACATAACAGGGTTTAATGTGCTAGAGATTAAAGGTATATAAAAACATGTTTTCACGCCTCGGATGTATAGAATACACCAAGCCAGGGAGAAGAGTGCACCACATAGCCAAAAACCGCACTTATCAATACCACTATCATCAACACAGTACGGACACACACAGCATAAATGAAGGCGTTGCAAAACAGCATTCATTACGCCACCATGACGCATACAACATAACGAAAATAACAAGCTAACAACATCCATTCTCGTACGGGATTCGCCAGCATCAGGTCGGGGGCAGGATTGTCCGACAGACCCTGAGAGTTTTTGCCCGTCATGAATGCGTTGTTAAACTGTGTAAAACTTTCTCAAACTC
The DNA here is from genome assembly GCF_042767895.1 of Penaeus vannamei. Taxonomy (NCBI): domain Eukaryota; kingdom Metazoa; phylum Arthropoda; class Malacostraca; order Decapoda; family Penaeidae; genus Penaeus; species Penaeus vannamei. The sequence goes on along the minus strand of NC_091561.1, from coordinate 7,761,612 downwards.
AAAGAAGTTAAAAAGAAATTTGACGGAGCATGACGCCTCCTAAAACGACATCTTTCTCAACTCTCCCTTTTTTTTGTCTCCCTCGTTTCGTAAGACTCCCTTTCTCTTCCACGTCTTCTTGTTTTCTCGCGTGAAATCTACTCTTGAACAACATGTCCATCTCTCTCTCTCTCTCTCTCTCGCTGTCTCTCTTTTTCTCACTCTTTCTCGTCCTCTCGTCCTCTCTCTCTTTCTCGTCCTCTCGTCCTCTCTCTCTTTTTCTCTCTCGCTCTCGCTCTCTCTCTCTCTTCTCTCTCTCTCTCTCTCTCTCTCTCTCTCTCTCTCTCTCTCTCTCGCTGTCTCTCTTTTTTCACTTTCTCTCTCTCTCGTTCTCGTCCTCTCTCCTTTCTCCGTCGCTCTTTCTCTCTCGCTTGCTCGCTCGCTCGCTCGCTCCCGCTCTTTTCTCTCTCTCTTCTCTCTCTCTCTCTCTCTCTCTCTCTCTCTCTCTCTTCTCTTCTCTCTCTCTCTCTCTTTCTCGCTGTCTCTGCTTTTTCACTCTCTCTCTCTCTCTCTCGTTCTCGTCCTCTCTCGTTTCTCCGTCTCTCTTTCTCTCTCGCTTGCTTGCTCTCTCTCTCTTCTCTCTCTCTTCTCTCTCCTCTCTCTCCTCTCTCTCTCTCTCTCTCTCTCTCTCTCTCTCTCTCTCTCTCTCTTTCGTGTTCTCTCCGATTTACGCATGCTCTGTCTCTTTCCTTTATCACCCCCTCGCTCTCATCCTCACTTTCTAATTTCTCCCTTTCCTCTTCTTTTTTCCCTCTCCTGTTGTTCCCAGTTATCCTTTCTCCTTCCTCCTTACACCTTCGTTCTTTCCTCCCCATCTCCCGTTCTTTTCTTCCTCCCACCTCTCTTCCCTTCTTTCTTTTCTCCTTTCAACTCTCCCTCTCTTTCCTTTCCCTCCTCCTCCCCTTTCCTTTCTTCTCTTTCTCTCTCTTACCTCTCTTTCTTACAATACTCTTTTCTTTCGTCCCTCCCTTTTTCACATTTTCCTTATTTTCCCTCTCCCTCCCTCTCTCCTGGCTCTTCTTTCCTTCCTTTCTCTCCTTCCCTCTATTTCCTTTTTTACCCTACCCATTCCAACCTTTCTCTATCTTCAATTCAACATCTTTATTTGTTTCTTTCCCTTCCCCTCTCCCTTTAATTTCTTTCTTCCCTGTTTCTTTTCTCCCTCCGTATCTCCTCATTCATTTCCTTCCCTTCCTTCCCTTCCTTTCCCTTGTGTCCCACCCCTTCCCTTCCCTCACTCAATCCCTTCCCCCCCCTTCCCTTCTCCCCTCCCCCAACCATCGCCTCCCCAAATACCCAACAGATGGCAAAATTCCCCGCCCGCCTTTCCTCCCTCCCTCCCTCCCTCGCTCTCTCATTCTTTTCCTTCCCTTCCCTCCCTCGCTCTCACTCACTCACTCATTTTCTATCTATCTATCTTTCTCTCTTCCTTCCCTTCCCTCCCTCGCCTCTCAACACATTCACTTTCTCTCTTTTTTCTCTCTCTCTCTCTCTTCCTTCCCTTCCCTCCTCTCTCTCTCTCTCTTCCTTCCCCCTCTCTCTCTCTCTTCCTTCCCCTCCCTCCCTCGCTCTCACACCTTCCCCCTCTTCCTTTTTCCCCCCTTCCTCGCCTCGCCTCCCCAAATACCCACCAGAAGGCAAAACTCCCACCCCGCCCGCCCTCCCTCCCTCCCTCCCTCCCTCCCTTCTCCCCCTCCCTTCCCCTTCCCCTTCCCCCTCTTCCCTCGCCTCCCCAAATACCCACCACAGGATAAAACTCCCCTCCCGCCCTCCCTCCCTCCCTCCCTCCCTTCGTCCCCTAATTAATTTTCTCGGTTTTGTTGACACGGAATATAAAGTAGAGGCTTCACTTGTCATGAACGTTCATTCGACAGGTCTATTATGGTCGGACTAATCCTTTCTTATGACGGGGCGAGGGAGGAGGAGGAGGAGGAGGAGGAGGAGGAGGGAGAGGAGGAGGAGGTGGAAGGAGGAGGAGGTGGAGGGGGGAGGAGGAAGGAGGAGGGGGAGGAGGATGAGGAGGGAGGAAGGAGGAGGAGGAGGAGGAGGAGGAAGGAGGAGGAGGAGGGGGAGGAGGAGGAGGAGGAGGAGGAGGGGGGAGGAGGAGGGAAGGAGGAGGGAGGAGGAGGAGGGAGGAAGGAAGGAAGGAGGAGGAGGAGGAGGAGGGAGGAGGGAGGAGGAGGAGGAGGAGGAGAGAGAAGTAGAAGGAGAGAGAAGAAGAGAGAGAGAAAGAGAGAGAGAGAGAGAGAGAGAGAGAGAGAGAGAGAGAGAGAGAGAGAGAGAGAGAGAGAGAGAGAGAGAGAGAGAGAGAGAGAGAGAGGGAAGGAGGGAGAAAGAGAGAGAGAATAGTGGAGTGACCGTGAATTGATGGATGAATGGATGGACTGATGAGTAGTTGGGTGAATGAATGAATGGGTGGATGGATGGGCGGATGGGTAGTTGGATGCAATGATGGGTTAGTGGATGGATAAATGGGTGGGTGGATGGATAGTTAGATTGATTAATGGATGGATGGAGGTTTGGATTGAGGGATGGGTAGATAGCTAAAACGATCTATGGATGAATGAAAAGATGGATGGATGGGATGGATGTGGTTGATGGATGAGTGGGTGAATGAGGCAGGTGTTGGGTGGATGGATGAATGGATAAAATGTATAAATGTTTGAGTGAATGGACGGATGGATGGACAGACAGATGAAAGAATAACGATGTACAGATACGATGTCTGATGAACTGAAATCAGGCGAAATATGGACACGTAGAAGGGAAGATAAATTTAGATTTAGTTCCTAGATAGACAGACAGACATGCGGACAAGTTAACAGACAGATGGGGCAATTTAAGCATAAACAGAAAACGGGAAAGATTCTTGCGCCAAAAGCGGTCACGTGACTCCGTGTTTCGCATCAATTAAGGATCCATTCGAGCGATTAGCAAATGGCGACTTGTTTCTTTTGTTCTATAATTAAACTCTGTCGCCGAGACTCGGGCGCAATTCGGTATAATTTAGGACAATATCCTAACCGTGATATTATTCTCGGCCATTTTTTTTCTTTTTTTACACCACCTATAAAACATCAAAGAAAACGGGTTCTATTGTTTCGTAGGCGAAGTGAAACGGCCAATCAAGTATCAATGTCATTGTATTATTATTATAATCTGCTAATGCTAACGTTTGAAAATCACAAGTAAAATCAGAAATCTATCATCGTTGATGTTAACGTTTGATAATAATAAAGTCAATGTTAGATAATGATCATCTGTTAATGGTAATATAACGTTTTGTAATAAAAAGTTAAGTTAATGTTAGATAACCATCACCTGTTAATGATAATGTTAACGTTTGATAATAAAAAAATGGACATGTAGAAGTTGATGTTAGATAATCTTCATCTGTTAATCAAAATGCCAACGTTAGGTAATTATAAGTAAAACACCGATTTGTAAGGAACAAGGACAGCAGTCGGATTAATCAAAAGAAGCCCTGGACATAATCTCATTCCTGTAACTAAAGCCAGAAAATCGTGGCTAAATAATATATGGCGGCTTCGCTTCCCTTTCTTGACCCGCCTCTCTGTGACTTCGTTTCTACCTTACATGTAGTCTCTCCGCCTTTGTGCCTGTCTGTACTTGCCTTTCTGTCTACGTTTCTTCGTATCTTTGTGATTGTCTCTGTCTCTGTCTCAGCCTGTCTGTTCGTTTCTCTATCTCTATTTTCTATCTTCTGTGTGTGTGTGTGTGTGTGTGTGTGTGTGTGTGTGTGTGTGTGTGTGTGTGTGTGTGTGTGTGTGTGTGTGTGTGTGTGTGTGTGTGTGTGTGTGTGTGTGTGTGTGTCTTCCTCAAGGAGACGTTGTAACCAAACAATATTATTATCAAACTCCTTTAAATTTAGTTTGTTACCCAAGAAGTCAGGAGATATCATCGAGTCTAAGCTGTCTGTTGGTATGGTAGACTAAAAGAGTAATACTTAACAGAATATGCATCTAAATCATACTATATAGCCATATTCACATTCACACACACACGCATGATTATGTATGTGTGCTTGTGTGTGTATGTATGTGTTATATATATATATATATATATATATATATATATATATATATATATATAATATATATATATTATAAATAATATATATATATATATATATATATATATATATATATATATATATATAAGTAAATATATATATACATATATATGCACATGTACATATGTGTGTGTGTGTGTGTATGTAAATATATATAAATATATATATATATATATATATATATATATATATATACATATATATAGATCTAGATATACATATATATATATATATATATTTATCTATATATATATATATATATATATATATATATATATATATATATATATATATATATATATATACATACACAAGTTGACATTCAAAAATCCTGCAAACGATAATGTAATTCCTTCAGATTTCCGGCATTGATTGCGTAGCTCATTTAAATTTACCTCGTTCCCGCGCCACTGTTTTCTGGTTCCTTCAGATTTCCGGCATTAATTACGAAGCTCCTTCAGATTTACCTCGATGCGCCGCTGTTTTCTGGAATCGTCTATGTCTTGATGGCGCTGTGGTTCAAAATCAGCTGTTGGGTCTTGCTAGCACATGGTAACAAGCATTTTTTTCTCATTATTTCTCACTTTATGATATTTTTGTTGCTGTATAACGTTATGATGCTTTAGACAAAGAAACGAGGTTGTGTAAAACGTAAAGTGGAAATGCTGAATAAAGAACTTGATACCGGCGTATCTTGAAATTACTGTGTACGTAGTAATTTTCTGTTAAATATGTACAATATATATAACTACAAAAAATCCGGCACTCCTCAGGTCCGGAAGTTCCCGGATTTTTTAATGTCAACCTGTGTATATACACATATGTATGTGTTTACACATATATGTAAAGGAAAGCCATAATAATATATTAAAATGAATCGTAATATTTCGAACTCGCTTAAAGTTTCTCATCAGACGAACAATAGCCATTTGTTATAGGGTTTGTCTGATATATATACATATACATATATGTGTACCTATCTATCTATATATATGCATACATACATATATAGCACGCACACGCACGCACGCACGCACGCTCAAGTGAATGAAAATGAATCTACCTGAGCCTATATTTGCATGTATACTTATGTAGCAAACACATACACACAAAACACAAACTTACGCACACACGAAGTTACACACACACACACACACACACATATATATAAATAAAAAGCCAGAAAGAGCGAGAATGCCACCACCCAAAATAGAACGCTAACCTTGAGGAATCGAACTGCGGGAATCGCATGACGACTTTCACGACTCGAGCTAATCGCCAAACGACCCAGAAGAGGGAGTACTGTTATGTTATTTCGTTTGTTATGTTTGCACGCTTGACATTAAGATGAATTGGTGATGCAATGATAGCGGTGATACAAGAGCGAGTATATACAAAAAAGGAGGGACGTTGTGGAAGGGATAGGGAGAGGGAGGGAAAGTTAAAAGGAGAGGGAGAGGGAGGGAAAGGGAGAGGGAGGGAAAGGGAAAGGGAAAGGGAGAGGGAGGGAGGGAGGGAGGGAGGGAGGGAGGGAGGGAGGGAGGGAGGGAGGGAGGGAGAGAGGGAGAGAGGAGAGAGAGAGAGAGAGAGAGAGAGAGAGAGAGAGAGAGAGAGAGAGAGAGAGAGAGAGAGAGAGAGAGAGGGAGGGAGGGAGGGAGGAGAGAGAGAGAGAGAGAGAGAGAGAGAGAGAGAGAGAGAGAGAGAGAGAGAGAGAGAGAGAGAGAGAGAGAGAGAGAGAGAGAGGGGGAAATGGAGATGGAGTGGGAGAGGGATAGGGAGTGGGAGTGGGAGTGCCGGAGGAAGAGAGAGAGAGAGAGAGAGAGAGAGAGAGAGAGAGAGAGAGAGAGAGAGAGAGAGAGAGAGAGAGCGCATACAAGAAGAGAAAGAAAATAGAAGGGAGAAAAAAAAAAGGAGAGAACAGAAAGACAAAGATACAGCGGAGACAAAGAGACAAAAAAAAAAAAAAAAAAAAAAAAAAAAAAAAAAAAAAAAAAAATACATATACATATTCCAGCCCTGTCTCATTGCGTTGACTGACTCCCTCATATCAGAACAGATATTCCGATATTAGTGTGTCCAGCTTCCTTATATCGCGTTTGGTGCAATCATGTGCTCGATACT
>NC_091561.1:7732859-7737859 GCF_042767895.1 Penaeus vannamei | reverse complement strand
ATATAAGATATGTATGTATATCTACATGTATTTGTCAATACATATGCGTATATAAATTTATGAACACAAACACATATATCTGGATGTCTGTATGTATGTGTTACACACACATATAGATATATACCTATATAGCTATGCACACACACACACACACACACAGTGCTTATACAGTATATGTATATGTACAGTACATGAATTAATGTGGACACACATAATGACACCAAAACGGTTTTCAATTACCATTTTTGCAACAACAGCAACAACAGCACGAAAGTTCACAAAAATAAACCTTTGAAAAAGTTGATTATACATACTGGAAGGCTTCTATACAAATACTCTATTACATATAAATTTTTAAATATTACTTTCGCTTATACGGTATATATTTTTTCCTGGATTTTGCTTGGTTCATTACGAAGAAAAATGGTCATGTAAATAGTTCAATTTCCCTTTTCCTATAATGTAACTCATACATATCCTAAAAATAGACGGTGCTTGTGCAGCTGTGTGTGTGTGTGTGTGTGTGTGTGTGTGTGTGTGTGTGTGTGTGTGTGTGTGTGTGTGTGTGTGTGTGTGTGTGTGCGTGTGTATGTGTGTACGTGTGCGTGTGACATGTATGTGCGTGGGTATGTGTGTGTGCTTTTCTGAGCATGTCCACAAGCAAAAGCAATAATAGGAACAGATATCCGATCTATTTGCAATAAAAGATGCTAATAACTTTTTGGACAGACAACGAGAGAGGGAAATGGCAGATGTCGAATTTGATGTCACAGGAAGGTCAAAATTTACATTCCTTCCCTTTTGTTTCTTTGAATTCCGCGAGCAGCAATCCCCCCAAAAAAAAGATAATTGAATTCCGCTTTGAATTCCGCGAGCAGTTATCCAAAAAAAAGATCAATTCCTCTTACACATAATTACCTTATGTTAATTAGCAACCTTATTTTAGTTAGCAACATACAGAACATTTCTTCCATCTCAGACGCCGAAAGCCAAAGCCGGTCCCATATCCAAGTGGAAATAGGAACACGCTAAGCCATGGGTGGATGCGTCAGGGCGGCCTGGTCCCCTCTACCCTGATTTTGACCCCAGCATGTTGATGTCAGCATGCCAGTCCTCACACACAGCTGAGTCGACTGAGCGGGACGAAGGGACGAGAACACAGGACCTTGCGGTTGTAAAGCCAGCGCTCTGACGTGGATGACATAGGCGACGAATATGACGATATTGTGGATGACATAGGCGACGAATGTGACGATATTGTGGATGACATAGGCGACGAATATGACGATATTGTGGATGACATAGGCGACGAATATGACGATATTGTGGATGACATAGGCGACGAATATGATATTGCGGATGACATAGGCGACGAATATGACGATATTGTGGATGACATAGGCGACGAATATGACGATATTGTGGATGACATAGGCAACGAATATGACGATATTGTGGATGACATAGGCGACGAATATGATATTGCGGATGACATAGGCGACGAATATGACGATATTGTGGATGACATAGGCGACGAATATGACGATATTGTGGATGACATAGACGACGAATATGACGACGATATTGTGGATGACATAGGCGACGAATATGAAGACGAAATTGTGGATGACATAGGCGACGAATGTGACGATATTGTGGATGACATAGGCGACGAATATGACGATATTGAGGATGACATGGGCGACGAATGTGACGATATTGTGGATGACATAGGTGACGAATATGACGATATTGTGGATGGCATAGGCGACGAATATGACGATATTGTGGATGACATAGGCGACGAATATGACGATATTGTGGATGACATAGGCGACGAATGTGACGATATTGTGGATGACATAGGCGACGAATATGACGATATTGTGGATGACATAGGCGACGAATATGACGATATTGTGGATGACATAAACGACGAATATGACGATATTGTGGATGACATAGGCGACGAATATGACGATATTGTGGATGACATAGGCGACGAATGTGACGATATTGTGGATGACATAGGCGACGAATGTGACGATATTGCGGATGACATAGGCGACGAATGTGACGATATTGTGGATGACATAGGCGACGAATATGATATTGTGGATGACATAGGCGACGAATATGACGATATTGTGGATGACATAGGCGACGAATGTGACGATATTGTGGATGACATAGACGACGAATATGACGACGATATTGTGGATGACATAGGCGACGAATATGAAGACGAAATTGTGGATGACATAGGCGACGAATGTGACGATATTGAGGATGACATAGGCGACGAATGTGACGATATTGTGGATGACATAGGCGACGAATGTGACGATATTGTGGATGACATAGGCGACGAATGTGACGATATTGTGGATGACATAGGCGACGAATGTGACGATATTGTGGATGACATAGGCGTCGAAGATGACGATATTGTGGATGCCATAGGCGACGAATATGACGATATTGTGGATGACATAGGCAACGAATGTGACGATATTGGGGATGACATAGGCGACGAATATGACGATATTGTGGATGACATAGGCGACGAATATGACGATATTGTGGATGACATAGGCGACGAATATGACGATATTGAGGATGACATAGGCGACGAATGTGACGATATTGTGGATGACATAGGCGACGAATGTGACGATATTGTGGATGACATAGGCGACGAATGTGACGATATTGTGGATGACATAGGCGACGAATGTGACGATATTGTGGATGACATAGGCGACGAATGTGACGATATTGAGGATGACATAGGCGACGAATGTGACGATATTGAGGATGACATAGGCGACGAATGTGACGATATTGTGGATGACATAGGCGACGAATGTGACGATATTGTGGATGACATAGGCGACGAATGTGACGATATTGTGGATGACATAGGCGACGAATATGACGACGATATTGTGGATGACATAGGCGACGAATATGAAGACGAAATTGTGGATGACATAGGCGACGAATGTGACGATATTGAGGATGACATAGGCGACGAATGTGACGATATTGTGGATGACATAGGCGACGAATGTGACGATATTGTGGATGACATAGGCGACGAATGTGACGATATTGTGGATGACATAGGCGACGAATGTGACGATATTGTGGATGACATAGGCGTCGAAGATGACGATATTGTGGATGCCATAGGCGACGAATATGACGATATTGTGGATGACATAGGCGACGAATGTGACGATATTGAGGATGACATAGGCGACGAATGTGACGATATTGAGGATGACATAGGCGACGAATGTGACGATATTGTGGATGACATAGGCGACGAATGTGACGATATTGTGGATGACATAGGCGACGAATGTGACGATATTGTGGATGACATAGGCGACGAATATGACGATATTGTGGATGACATAGGCGACGAATATGATATTGTGGATGACATAGGCGACGAATGTGACGATATTGTGGATGACATAGGCGACGAATATGACGATATTGTGGATGACATAGGCGACGAATATGATATTGTGGATGACATAGGCGACGAATGTGACGATATTGTGGATGACATAGGCGACGAATGTGACGATATTGTGGATGACATAGGCGACGAATGTGACGATATTGTGGATGACATAGGCGACGAATGTGACGATATTGTGGATGACATAGGCGACGAATGTGACGATATTGTGGATGACATAGGCGACGAAGATGACGATATTGTGGGTGACATAGGCGACGAATATGACGATATTGTGGATGACATAGGCGACGAATGTGATGATATTGAGGATGACATAGGCGACGAATGTGACGATATTGTGGATGACATAGGCGACGAATGTGACGATATTGTGGATGACATAGGCGACGGATGTGACGATATTGTGGATGACATAGGCGACGAAGATGACGATATTGTGGATGACATAGGCGACGAATATGACGATATTGTGGATGACATAGGCGACGAATGTGATGATATTGAGGATGACATAGGCGACGAATGTGACGATACTGTGGATGACATAGGCGACGAATGTGACGATATTGTGGATGACATAGGCGACGAAGATGACGATATTGTGGATGACATAGGCGACGAATATGACGATATTGTGGATGACATAGGCGACGAATGTGATGATATTGAGGATGACATAGGCGACGAAGATGACGATATTGTGGATGACATAGGCGACGAATGTGACGATATTGTGGATGACATAGGCGTCGAAGATGACGATATTGTGGATGCCATAGGCGACGAATATGACGATATTGTGGATGACATAGGCGACGAATGTGACGATATTGGGGATGACATAGGCGACGAATGTGACGATATTGTGGATGACATAGGCGACGAATGTGACGATATTGTGGATGACATAGGCGACGAAGATGACGATATTGTGGATGACATAGGCGACGAATATGACGATATTGTGGATGACATAGGCGACGAATGTGATGATATTGAGGATGACATAGGCGACGAATGTGACGATATTGTGGATGACATAGGCAACGAATGTGACGATATTGTGGATGACATAGGCGACGAATATGATGATATTGTGGATGACATAGGCGACGAATATGACGATATTGTGGATGACATAGGCGACGAATATGACGATATTGTGGATGACATAGGCAACGAATGTGACGATATTGGGGATGACATAGGCGACGAATATGACGATATTGTGGATGACATAGGCGACGAATATGACGATATTGTGGATGACATAGGCGACGAATATGACGATATTGAGGATGACAAAGGCGACGAATGTGACGATATTGTGGATGACATAGGCGACGAATGTGACGATATTGTGGATGACATAGGCGACGAATATGACGATATTGTGGATGACATAGGCAACGAATGTGACGATATTGGGGATGACATAGGCGACGAATATGACGATATTGTGGATGACATAGGCAACGAATGTGACGATATTGGGGATGAC
>NC_091561.1:7697859-7705359 GCF_042767895.1 Penaeus vannamei | reverse complement strand
TGGAAACTAGGGCATCCGTTTATTCAATGGGAAGCAGAGGAGGTAAAGAACTGTATTACGAGAGAGGGAGGGCGAGGGAAAGAGATCATGCATATACGAAAGTTCCTCTTTGTTCACGGGAGCAAGACGAACTCGTTTCACCGACATAGAATCATTTGCATGAGAATGGGACGTCATAACTAAGGCAAATGGATACATATGTTGATGTTTGGCTATTTTCCTACTTTCAGAGTCTTCCAATACACGTGTGTTGGCCTCATCAATTTAAAACATTAGCCTCCAACGTTACCGTCATAGATAGTTTTCCTTCCCTTTGAAAACATTAGTTTAACCGATCTCCCGTTTCCTGGCGGTGGAAGGATGGCCATGCTTTAGTTTGATGCCCTTCGTGATCGGCAATCGATTTCCTGCTGTCTTGTGTCAGGTAATTCGCCTTTCACTCACCCGGCGATGCCATTTCCCTGGCAACTCCCCTAACCCTTCGTCAGGCCTTTCCCCAGGGCCTGTCACACTTTCTCCCTTTCCCTGTCAGACTCTCGCACTTCAACCCTGTGTTTTGTTTGGGCTTTTTCCCCCTTCTCCTGCCAGTCCCCGCGGGCCAATGTTATGTTTTCTTATTCTCTGGGGGTGTTAACAGCCCTGCCAATCCTGTTCTTTGTCACGCCCTACTTCGCCCCTGGAACTCCCGCCATAATGATCAGCAGTTTCCTCCGCGTGCGATCCAACCTTGGTGGTCGCACTGCCACTGGTAGAGTAAATTGCAAATCATTACCAAGAAGAATATCTCGCGTCGAGCAAAGCAGCATGACTTCACAAGACAGTCTAAACCATTTAATCTAGTATCTGCAATGACATTTCATGCCCCCTTCGACACAAATTGCGACGGTGTGCTTCTTTTAGACCCGACGCGGAAGGTCAAAAAGCTGCGCTCCAAATTGCCGCATTGCCACATTCCCTTTCTGCAGCTCAGCCATTGTTTGTAAACACTGCGCATTCACTTGTTGACTTAAGACAGAAAAGGGTTCACGTATGTTCACGTATTCGGCTTCCTTCCATGAATCCTCAATTTGGCTGTTTCTTCAAATCTTTCTGTGTCTCTTTCGTGGGGTGAGTATTTTTATGACTGAAGTAAGAATCCAATGGCGGTTCCACGCTATGGTAATATCAATCTTGAAACAAAAAAAAAAATATACTAGCTTAGCAAGTCGAAGCAAGAGTCCACATCTACGTGATTAAAGAATCTAAATCCTTCGTGTCAAGCGTATAAATTTCTTCACTTGGCTTTCACAAAATCTTAAAAAGAAGTGAAGCTTATGAATACTACAACAGCGTAGCTTTCCTCTGCCAGCCTCCTCCTCCTCCTCCTCCTCCTCCTCACCCACACTCGAATATCTCTTAAACTCTCCAAATATTTTTCCCTCGTCCAGAACGCTATTCTAGAAATGGAGTATCACCCTTTTTGTGCGTAGTTCATCCGGCTGCAAATTCGAATAAGAGTTCTCCGTTCGTATGTCGTCATCAACGTGTGGGGAAAAAAGGTTGACTGGGAGTTGCTCGAACGGCCCGGATCAATACGGTTTAGTGATTAGGTGGAGAAGGACGGCGTTTTCGTAGAGCCTGCGGATTTTGTGAATGAACGCGGGGCCATGAACAGCTTAACAGAGAGGCCAATTGGGGGATCCTCTATGCCTCGTGATTTCGATACAATTTTCACTCCTGCTTGATCACTTTCTTTTTTTCTTTTTTTCTTTTTTTTTTACTTATTCGCTTTTATACAGTTTTCGCAGGTACCTGCCACTCTCGTTAACGCAAAAGGTGATTTAAACAGCGACTTCCCATGAACTCCCCTACCCTCCCCCCCCAATCCCCACCCCCGAAATATCCCCTTGTCCTCAAAGTCTATTCTGTCTATCACCGAATCGCGATCTTCCCCTCTTTTTTCCTCCTGCCGCCAGGGGAAAAACGAGAGAAGGTCAGGAGGTCAAAACCGAAAGGTCAAGGTCTCAAACATCTTAGTTAGGAGGTCCTTAAAATAGCACAGGCAGGCCGCAGTTCCACGCCGGTCTTTGCCTGTGGCCGCTGCTGGTGCTTAGGGAGGGGGCTGCCCGGGGGGGGGGGGGTTAAGGGAGGAGGAGGGAGGTGGGAGGAAGGGAGGGGAGGTGTTACGAGAGACGGGAGGCGGGAGGAAGGGAGGGGAGGTGTTACGAGAGACGGGAGGCGGGAGCAGAGGAGGAGGGAGGGAGGGGAGTGTTAAGGGAGAAAGAACGGGGATATGACAATAGGAAGAGAAGAAAGGGTAGAGATAGCAAGGGGAGGGAGAGAGAGAGGCGAGGCGTCAAGGGAGAAGGGAACGCGACAAAATTACGAAGGGCGAGATGTTGAAGCAACAAACGCAGGGGGAAGGGGAAAAGTGCGAGGGAGGGGGAGATATTAAGGGAGAGGAGGGGGCGGGGGGTGCGTCGGATAGCTGGGGAGGGGGGGTACGTCGGATAGCTGGGGAAGGGAAAGGGGAGGGGGGAATATTAAGCGTAGAAAGCCAGGGAGAACAAGGCTTGAAAGAGGGAGTTGATTGAAGAAGCCGGGAGAAATGGAGGGCGGGGGGGGAGGGGGGGGGGAGGGGAGACTTCGTTATTCTGATGATGATCACGATAACAAATCGACGGAGGAGTCACGCGAAGGTAATCAATTTGATTCTCTCGTCTCTCTCTCTCTCTCTCTCTCTCTCTACTCTACCCTCCTCCTCTTTTTTTATCTCTCTTTTATTATCGGTACTTCTTTCCCTCTCTCCTCTTTATTTATTTCTTCCCCCTCTCTCCTTCTCTTTGTTCCTCTTGCCTCCCTCCCTCTTTCTCTATTTCTTCCCTATAACTCCCTCCCTCTTTCTCTTTTATTCTCACTCTCCTTCACCCTTTTTCTCCACTTCCCTCTCCCTATCTGCTGTATATGTTAATAAAGGTTATTATGATAGACTAATAATGAAAATAATGGCTTAGTTACCATCTTATCACGATTATCATAAAAAGTCGTTACTACTGCGGGTACAATCATAATTTTCATCAAAAATGCAGCTTTTATCATCACTACCATTCTTGCAATCATCTTCACCATTATCAACACCAACATAGCTACATCTTCATCATTATTATCAAAATATCTGGTAAAGGTGTTACTGTTATCGATGCGATGGTCAATAAGATCAGTCATAAATATGATGATGATGATGATGATCTTATCGACGACAATAATGATAATGATGATGATGATGTGGTGACCTTAACGAGGACAATGATGATGATGTGGTGGTGACCTTAACGAGGACAATAATGATGATGATGATGTGGTGACCTTAAAGAGGACAATAATGATGATGATGATGTGACCTTAACGAGGACAATAATGATGATGATGTGGTGACCTTAACGAGGATAATAATGATGTGGTGACCTTAACGAGGACAATAATGATGATGGTGATGTGGTGACCTTAACGAGGACAATAATGATGATGATGATGTGGTGACCTTAACGAGGACAATAATGATGATGATGATGTGGTGACCTTAACGAGGACAATAATGATGATGATGATAATGTGGTGACCTTAACGAGGACAATAATGATGATGTGGTGACCTTAACGAGGACAATAATGATGATGATGATGATGTGGTGACCTTAACGAGGACAATAATGATAATGATGATAACAGTGATGATGATGATTATAATGATAATGACCTTAACGACGACAATAATAATGACGATAATAACAGTAATGATAATAATAATAAATTAATGATAATCATGATAACAATAACAATATTAATGACATAAATGATCATAATAACAACCCCTCCCTCTGGGTCCTTAGGGATCGGCCACTCACGAAAGGACCGTCGCGGAGACCCCGTTGACAAGTCCTTTACCTCCTCCGCTCTCGGGTTCTGTTCTTTTATTTTCTAGGTCATTGTTTCGAGAGATAAGAGGGAGGGGAAGAAATGACAAGATTTTGTATTATTAGGAACTGAAATTGCGTCTCGGGTTTGCGTTCATGCCGTGGTTGAGAGGGGCGTGTGCCTGTCTCTCTTTCTCTTTGTCTGTCTGTCTGGTTCTCAATCTCTTTTTCTTTTTCTCCCCTTCTCTCCATTTCTCTCTCTGTCTCTCAATCTTTCTCTATTCTCTCCCTCTCTCTCTTTCTCTTTCTCTGTCTCTGTTTGTCTGTCTGTCTCTCAATCTCTTTCTCCATTTCTCTCTCTCCCTTACCCTCGTTCTTGCCATATCATTTGTGTTTGCTCTTTACAATCGTTTTTTTTTTTCTTCTTCTTCCTCTTTTTTCTTCTTTTTTTTTCTTCTAAGAATGAGGTGCATCGACGGAGGTCTCAGGTTCCGTAACCCGCCCCCTTCCTCCCCGCCCCTCCTGCAAACTTTGGGCGCCATATCGGAGGCAATTTATCTTCCTTCGATGCGGCGTAGATTGATGAAGCCGTCCTCCTTGCGATTCATGGCGTGGTCAATGTTGATTTACCCCCCTCCCCCCCTCTCCCCCCCTTTTCTTTGGGGGGGGGGGTGTTCTTTCATTCAGCGTACATATTTTGAACGCGGGACCCGCCAGCACTTCGAAACGACAATCGCACGTAACGCATTTTTTTTTCTTTTTCTATTTTCTTTTTTTTTCATCCACGCTCCGGACATCGTGTTATATGACTCGCTCTCAATTCTTGAAACCTGAGTCGGTGAGAATTAATTCGTCCGATTTTTTTTAGCTGGACTGAATGGGCTGCAGCAACAGTCTTGTCCTGGAATCAATGTTTTTCACGTCCTCCCATTCTGCGCTTTATGGCCCTTCGCTCTCTCTCTCTCTCTCTCTCTCTTTCTCGCTCTCCTCTCTTTCTCTCTCTCTCGCGCGCGCGCGCTCTCCCCTCTCTCTTCTCCTGTCTTCTCTCTCTCCCTTCACCCTATCTCCCTCTCTCTGTATTTCGTCCTAACCCTTTCTCTCTCCCTTCCCCCCTCTCTCTTCCCACTCCCCCTCCCTTTCCCCCCTCTCTCTCTCACTCTCTCTCCCCCCTGCCTCTCTTTCTCTCCAACTTCCTTCGCAACTCGATGGCGAGTCCCTCCAGATATTCTCACGACAACCTCAGCCAGATGATCTTCGCTCGTAAAGAAGGATTTGGTGGCCTTTCGAGCGAACACCGGGCAGTGTTTCGGGCCTCCTAAATCCATTTTCCTTTTTC
Organism: Penaeus vannamei; assembly: GCF_042767895.1. Taxonomy (NCBI): domain Eukaryota; kingdom Metazoa; phylum Arthropoda; class Malacostraca; order Decapoda; family Penaeidae; genus Penaeus; species Penaeus vannamei. The sequence continues at coordinate 7,700,131 of NC_091561.1, read as the reverse complement.
TCCCGAGCTCACCTGCCAACCGCTTTATATTCCGCTGCCTCTGAGCATTTCTCGCTGTCTCTGTCTGTCTGTCTCTGTCTGTCTGTCTCTGTCTCTGTCTCTGTCTCTCTCTCTCTCTCTCTTTCTCTCTCTCTCTCTCTCCCCTCGCCCTCGAGACACCTGCCCCTCGCCCCGCCCTCGCTCTTAAGCCTCTAGTCACTGAGCCAGTCATGTATCTGCTCTCCTCGTCCCTTTAGCTATCACGCTCATGCGACGTTTCCGACAGGTAAGTACTGTTTATTTCCTGTTCGTATAACCTTCCATCGTCATGGACTGGATTCATCGTTTAGGCGACCGTAATTCAACAAAAGCATCAATACAGACATTATTCCCCATATTCTATATCAATAAAACAAACAGAAAAAGTAAAAAAGTGAAAAAATAAATACCTACACCACAATCCCTTTTCTTCGCCCATCCATACTCGTTATTTCAGCGCGTGCTAACGAGCCCTCTCCTCCCTTGCACCCGCCGCCGTCTCCTGTTGCTGCCAGAATGCCGGCGGTGGCAGCGCGAAGGCTAAGGCGCTTGACGTAAGCCTCTCAGCCCAAACATAAATATATATCGAGACAGAGACACTCCAGCTGATATTGTTTCTCCATCATTCCCGCGGTCACCTTTTCCCCCGTTCTTCTTTCGCTCTATACCCATTCGGTTTTGCCTAACAGACATCCAATTAAAACTTTTAACAGTATACCTGAAGTTATGATCGTTTTCTTCGGCTCGATCGGCAGCGGCACGTCATACCTCATATGTGGCCGAATAAAGGACCTCCCTTCAGAGCCTGGCGCCGATCTATAGCCTGGCGAGGGCAGTCATCATCCTACGTCACTCGCGTTGCACACACTCACCCTTCCCTGCTTCCCATACATCTTTTATTTTTGTTTATTACGGATGTTCCATTTGCTCGCGGCTCGTGTACAACCTATTAATCAGCCGCTAATGCATTTACATTTTGATAATTTTTCCCTTTCCGTTCGTTAAGGATTATAGACTACAGATCCGATCCATTAGTCAAACACATATCTGCATTTCATATTTCAATCATATTCATATATTTATCCCAACCTTCACAAACACGCGCACGTACCTTCTCTTTCTCCCTCTCGCCCTTCTTATCTTGTTTGGAGGGTTCGATCCACAACGTAAAAAAAAAAATAACCTAAGAAAAGCAGGTTTGTGTACGTGAAGGCAGGTTCCCACGGGGCTTTACGCTGCTCCAAGCTACATCTCAGACTTCATCTTGAGGTGTATGAAGGACAGACGCCAAGATCAGTTGGTTTTCCTTCACTCGCAACAAAAATTTTCGCATAATTCTAACATACACTCAACATTTCCATTCCCTTTCCCCCTCAAAAAATATCAATAAACCTCATTACTCATAAACAATTCATACAATATCGGGAAGGAGAGTCAGAGAAGAAATACATTCAGAATACACAAATACAGATAAAAAATATACCAACCAATATCGGGAAGGAGAAAGAGAGAGAGAAAAAAAAACTACGCACAGAATATACAAATACGAATGAAAATATCTCGAAGACGTAAAGAATGTTAAGAAAAAAATATTAGAACTCTATTTAAGCTTAAGGAAGCAGTGAGGTACAAGAAGGCACTGATGCTTCAGGAACCGCATGACTTCACGTCCTTAAGACCTACGCAGTGGTTTTTAATGCCTTTTGATTTACTCTGAATAATTTATTAGTATTGGGGAACTGCATAAAAAAACGCATTTAACCTTGGAAGGGGAGAGAAGGGAGCGGGGAAGGAATGGGAAGAGTAAGAGAGGGAAGGAGAAAGAAAATAGAGGAAAGGAAGTATGGAGGGACTGACAGAGGTAGATAGACAGACAGCTAGGAAAGGAGGAGATGGAAATGGGATATACGGAGGTAGTAAGAGGAGAGAGCGAGCAAGACAAAAAGAAAGAAAGAGAGAGAAGGGGGAGAGATCGAGCGAGACTGAAAGAGAGGGAGGGAGGGAGGGAGGGAGGGAGAAAGAAAAAAAGAGAGAGGGGGGGGGGGAGTGAAGCGAGCATGACTAAAAGAAAGAAAGAAAGAAAGAAAGGGGAAGAGAACAAGCGAGATTGAAAGAGAGAAAGATAGAGCGAGGCAAAAAGAAAGAAAGAGTCAGGAGAGAAAAGGGGAAGAGAACGAACGAGACTGAGAGAGAGAGAGAGAGAGAGAGAGAGAGAGAGAGAGAGAGAGAGAAAAGAGAGTCAGACAGACAGAAA
>NC_091561.1:7677859-7682859 GCF_042767895.1 Penaeus vannamei | reverse complement strand
ATCAGTGTGGACCTTCCTACCCTGACTGAAATTAATACTTTGGCTGTTACATGTTATATGGATCATCCGTTGGTAGTAGTACGTTATGATACATAGTATACGGAGATTGTTATATATTATGATATACGTACCTGAATATATATATATATATTGTTATATTTAGGTTGTTTCATGTTATATCGTATGCAATATAATATGTTTCTGCCATATATCATATCTCATACATACATAGGCTGTTAAGTTATATTCATCATCTTGTGGGTGTTATATGTTATAAGAATCATGTATAGAGTGCTATATGTATAAGAATCATAATCGCCTTTTATTTGTTACAAAGAACATATAGCAGGTCGCTCTCATATTTTTTTCCAAGACGTCCGGTAACCTAATACCCATTCTTTGGGGTCCGTGCGAATCACCCACGGATTCGCCATGACTTGGATTGGCTCGATTCGTTTTACGGAAACGGGTGCAAAGACTTTGGACGAATCATGCACCGGGATGATTCTTCATAAATTGAATCAAATCGATTTGTTTGGTGTAAACACAACTTAGGGAATCCATGTCGAATCATTGCACTAATAGCAAACCTATTTCCTGGCACTGGAGGTGTTGGAAAGTGTGTTAGGGCATGTGCAGGAAATTTACTGTGAATTCAAGAGTATGTTTATCAACACCTGAATGGACTGGACACTGGGAAGATATGCCATTCAGAGTCACAACAGTACAACACCGTTAATATCATGGATCCTGACCGATGATGTTGCCTCCTTATCCTGAGTCTCAGGAGACCTTAGTGGTGGCTTTCTAAGCATTTAGCAATAAGACATAGCCCTTGGGTGTGGTGGTCTCTTAGAACAAGACCAAGATACAGGACTTAAGGAGTCTGCTAGGAAAACTTGCTCAGCTGGTACACACTTGAAGGAAGGGCATCGCATTCATCCAGAGTTTTACGCGATTTAACTCCAAGCTGTCGAAGCAGGAAGTTGACAGGCTTAGCGATAGGAATCATCTCTCTTGTAGAGGGAACAAGCTAAATGTGTTAATAGCCCTGATATTGCTTTATTCGATCTAGAGCTTCGGAATCTCATCTTGATGTTTTATTTTACAACAGGTACTTGCGTCGGCCCATGGGTGGATTTGCACCACCGTGTGTCCATAAATTCACTTTTCCCAGTGACAACCCCATGTGGAGGAGACCTGTATGACGACCAAGAAAGTCGTGACTTGGGGCGAATCGCTCGAATCTACCGCGAGGAAGCCGAGAATGGCCGGACCGCTGCCTGGCTTCTCGCCAAAGCCGCTCATTCCTGGAAACTAATGGTGGATGCGGCGATGCACCTTCGTCGGCGTTAGTCCTTGTGATTACGTGGATGATTTTTTTTTTCAGGTGAGTTTGGGCAACCATATCGATTTTATTACTGTTGATAGTTATATTATCTGTATCAATTTATGACCATTTTAATCTTATTATAATCATGACTAATAACTGTAATGTTAGTAATGATGACTCAAAAATGGCTAAATACAATTTTTGATTTAAGACTTTTTCCATGCGTCCGGAAACGCTTCCACAGATGGTATCTTGTACACATTAACAGATTCGAAAAAAAATGTTTTCATAACCTTGTTCTAAAATATATCATCTATTTAATTGTAAAATTAATGCAGTTCACATCAATCGTGAGAGTGCTAAAGAAAACAAGCTATATCTGAGCATATCGCAAATAAATGCTTTGGTGAAACGAATTTCCTATGGAGTAAGTCCTTATCGGATGTACTTTTAAAAAATATATCATCATTAATAATGAACTTGAATTACAATATTTATACAGAGATAATGAACTGCAGAACATATTTGCCCGAATAATACAACCTGTTTCTCGAATATATCATAGCCTATAATTATGTAGCACACACGTGAATGTGCCCACGTATACAGAAAATATATCTATACACACACGCGTGATACAGATCTCTATATAAGTATTTTTGTCCCTGTGATGCTCTGCAGGATGTGAATATACAAGGTAAAAAGACGAAAGCAGGAACTACTGAAATATAAAGGAATTAAAGCAGCAAAAGTAAAATATGAAAAAGAATGTGAAATACGAGAATACAGTGCGCGGGGCTGAGATTAATGGAGGGAACGAGGAAGAAGTCAGAAAATGTATCATGAAAACACGAGACTAAAATAGAGAGAAAGACGAAAAAACCGACAGAGCTGTATTTACGAAATCCTTCCTTCGCGAGATCTATTTCCACCAAAATGCGAAAGCAAAAGTAGCAAGAAATGGACATTAGGGATCCGCACACAGATGTATTTTTACTTACCAAAAGGTTTTCGGTAAAAATAACCCATTTTATTTTCTCTTCTTACGCACACGCACAAACTCTATGCAGCATATGTGTTTATTTTAAGACTCGCTAAATATATGCAAATTCCATGTTATACTTTGCTGACAAGATTAACTTGCTTATTGTGTGTCGTTTCTGTCCCTGTGAAGATAATACAGACAGCGATATTAATGTATATATGAAAACATAATTTTAAAATGCAGGAAGACAGATAGTTGTCATTACTAATACATTTTAGACACATTTTTTGAAACAAGGCCGTGTAATTGCCATTCTTAGATAATTTGTGAGGATATTAAAAAGTACTCTAAGCCAAACGGAACATTGGATTATAAAGTTTCCTTTTCTCTGGAGCGAGCACATTACATTAAGCCATATCATTTATCTTTTGAGAATTAAATCTATAATTTTTCTAAAGTCGACCAAATGTATCTTTACAAAAATCGAGACTTATCAGTGTCCTAACAGGTGCAGTGTCAACCCAGTTTAAGGCAAGTACTTATAAAACCTTTCGTATATATATCTATTTGTTTCCTATTTGTTGCCTTTTGAAATTGCTCATTCTATACATAATGCATCGTCTGCTAGAGCCAATTCTGAAGGCAGACTGTCCGCTCGTTACCGAACCAAAAATTATTTCACCTCTAAGGATTTTTATTTTCTTATTTCTAGGAACATCTGTACTCGTAATGCATGGTATCAGATTTTCTCGGAAATTTCTTGATTTCAAAGAAACGTCAAAGAAAATCAATTCTTTGATACGAAGAGAGAATTATTATTCAAAGTCGAGCTTTACTCCAATGCTTTGTTGTGCTTATGGTAATGATGAATGAGTTTCCCATTATGCATTGGAAGAAAATGGATACCGTGATTAATCCAATAGTTGACAATAGAACAGGAACAATAATAGATTCTAGGAGAATTATTACAATGGATTTTGATTCTTATGTATACAAAATCACATATGATATTATATCATTATGAATTACCAGAAAATAATATATATAGCAAAAACAGGTGGGGGGAATCCTAAAGAAAAATGAACAATGATAACGACGGTTCAGAATAGAGATCTATGCATTCACGTCAGCTGTTTTCTAATTGTACATATTTTAGTTTAAAGATGACTCAGCATGCAGACTGCAGACTAATCTAGACCCAAGATACGGCACTGTAAATATGACACATCTATGTATACTTCCGCTCCCCCCCCCCCCCTTTATCTAAATAGCTATGCATGATAAGAATGCATGTACACATAAATCGTACATACATACATATAAACGTGCATAGTCACATATATACAAGCACACATGTACACTTCATTTGTATATACATACTAAAAATGCATATTCGTATATTTGTATGTGTGTGCGCGCATACAAATATGCATATACACATACTTTTTACATGTCTGTATGTATATATATATATATACATATGTATATATACACATGTATGTAAGTGTGTGTGTGTGTGTTGTATGTGTGCGTTCACATACATTTAGATATGCATATATATTTAAATATGTATATATATGTATGTATGTATGTATACACAGATATGCATATACACACATACACATTGTGTTTTTTTTTCTGCCATAGTCATATATATATATATATATATATATATATATATATATATATATATATATATATGTGTGTGTGTGTGTGTGTGTGTGTGTGTGTGTGTGTGTGTGTGTGTACATAGAAACACATATTTATATATATATATATATATATGTCTATCTACATATGTTTGTGTGTGTGTGTGTGTGCGCGCGCGCACACGCACACACACAGACACACACACTTGTATTTGTTTCAACGAATCTGAAATCCAAAAAATAAAACGGGAACAACTGCAGGAGGCATATTAAGGCAAATTGCAAGGATAATGGCTCAGATGTATCCTAATGATTTAAAAGTTATCTGTATTTTTGTAGACCAGACAAAAACGCGCACGAAAAATACCTCGTTTGCGAGAGTTTACCATGAAGGCCATTGCTTCAATAGATATGTCAATACGGTATGAAACGAGAGACCACGGAAATGCCTTCATTTTTAAGAAAAACAAAAAAAAAGATCTGGCGCACCTGATATGAATTGAATAAATATCTGCTAAGATAGATACAAAATGTGATTTTTCTTATACTTACAATTTTTACATCTTGATTGTATTGTTTAATTTGTTTATTTTTGTGAAAGTTTCATATAAATTGCAAGTCAGAAGTAATGCACTTTGACGTTATAGGTACAACGTGGAAATTACGTAACTGGAATTAATTTGTATGAAATCAAAGATATAAATGAGTTTTCAGCGAATATAAAACATCTTTTGAACTTCAACAACAACAACAACAAAAAAGAACAATCCCACTAATTCAACAGCAAAAAAAACAATCCCATTTAAGTAAAACAAAAATATATACATAAAACCACACAAAGAAAGGTCAACACCCCCCCCCCCAAAAAAAAAAAAAAAAAAAAAAACAGCAAAATAACCCAACACGAGCGATAATTCAGAACCAACAACCCTTAGCATTAACGACACGCGGGGGGGGGGGGGGAGGTCCCGGAGAGTAGAGGAGGAAGCAAGGGAGTACGGGGCTGGAATGACGTCGTCGACCAGTGTGACAA
>NC_091561.1:7655359-7667859 GCF_042767895.1 Penaeus vannamei | reverse complement strand
ACAAGTAAAAGAAAAATGGCTTTTTAAGAAGAGCTAGTAGTTTTATAAAGAAAAAGCTAATTTATTATAATGTTTACTCCATTAGAGCTTTGAACAACCTTTTTTACAAATAATTCAGTGAATTTGTTTCTATTGCAGCATCATGATGTTAAAATATCTGCATAACAGCCAAAATAGCCAAAATTTCTGTTAATTGACATTTGAATGTTCTCCTCATATTATCTCTATTATCACATGTTCACCATCATATGATTTTTTCTTCTTTTCTATATGATATTTCCTTAAGACTTTATTTATCAGTAATGTGTAGCTTATATGTCTTCCTTCATCATCAGCATACTAGGTTATTCATATTTTACATTTACATTTTATGATGTAAACTAGATGTCATATTTATTGTAAACAGGTACTTAGCAGATATTTATTCCAGGTTTGACTCCGAAATCAGGAGGATCCACAGACACAAAGGGTCAGCTCAAGCCCCCTGAACCAAAGCACACACAAAAGCAACAGCGACCTCAACAACAGCAGAAGAAAGGCCACCAGTCTTTGTTGCACCAAAAATTATGTGAGTATATTTGGTACATAAAATGTTCAGATTTTTTTTCTTTCACATAATTTTTCAGTCATGTTTGTGAGTTATTATGACAGTTCACTCTAGGCCAAGAGCAAGACAACGTGTAAACACTTCACATTCAAGAAAGGTAAGAGAAAACAATAATAAATGCCACATACACATTACCTTTCTTGCACTTATATCAACACTCATCTTTACTCTCACTTCATGCATGAATCCTTAAACATACACAGCCATCCACGAATCAACAACACAGCACTCGCACATCACAAACAAGCACTGACCCGCTCCACTCCCTTGCAGCCCTATGGTACCCCAATACACATTGAACAAGACAAATAAACACTCCTGGCATACCATCTTTCTTCTGCTGCTCCTTTGTGGTGATGCCGGTGCTAATATTAACCCTGGCCCTTACCGCCTCAAGTACCCATGCATAATTTGCAGGATAATTGGGGCCAGAGGGCCATGCAGTGCAATAACTGTTGTGAGAGATCCAAGCATGCTGGCTGGTACCATATCAGCTGCATTGGCTCCTTCACATGGTTATGCACTGAATTAGTTATTAATAGTGTTGTTTGGATCAGTGACGGATGTGGCCTCCCCAACTTCTTGAACTAGTTTTTCCCATCTTTTCCCATCACATTCTCCAACTCCCACAACATACTCCATTCACATGACATAAGCAGCACTGCCTTACAAAATGTTCTTCCTCCAAACTCAGTCCACATATCATACACCCACTACCTACATCAACATAAAATAAAGCATTCAACCCCAGTATATCCTCACACCAGACTTTCATCCATATCACTGAGCTCCATAACCCACTGTTCCAGGCCTTCCATTGACTCCTGGTCCCCTCACTCATCTAACACTCATCTTCCAACTTTGGCCTTTCCCTACCCTTCCCCTTTCCTCCCTCTTCCTTCCTTTCCCCACTCCTCATTCCTGCCATCACAACCCATACCCCTTCCCTTCCCCCTCTTCTTCTTCACCTATTCTCCCCTGCTCCTTCCCTTCCCCCTCTTCCTCCTCCCCTTGCCCCTCCTCTTACTTTCCTTCTCCCTCCTCCTCCTCTCCTTCCCCCTCCTCCTCTTCTCCTTCCCCTCTCCTCCTCTTCTCCTTCCCCTCTCCTCCTCTTCTCCCTCCCCCTCCTCCTCTTCTCCTTCCCCTCTCCTCCTCTTCTCCCTCCCCCTCCTCCTCTTCTCCTTGCCCCTCCTCCTCTTCTCCTTGCCCCTCCTCCTCTTCTCCTTGCCCCTCCTCTTCCTCCCTTTCCCCTTCCTTCTTCGTCCCTCTCCCCTCTTCTCCCTTTTCCTCTCCCAACTCCTCCCCTCCATACTTCCCATCCTCCACTCCCCCCCTCCCTTAGATCACTGTCTCGCAATAACCAAACTACCCTCCACCTGCTAAACATCAGCTTCAGAAGCATTACAAACAAAATAGCCCAGCTTCACCAAATCATCCAATCATACCAACCAGACATCATAAAAGGCATGGAGAAGTGATTACTCCCCCCTCCCCTAAGCATGACTGCTCGACTGACACTGGCAGAGGTGGCAGTGTCCTCATCGCCACCAAGCCAGAAGTCATTAATAAACCAAGACTGGACCTTGACACAGTCTGTGAAATTGACTGGATCCAACTCCAACTCCCTTGCTGTCTTCTACAGACTACCTTCTTCTAACACAGAATGCCTACAAAATCTTGAAACATCTTTATCACATACAAACGTAGACAAAAAAATATGGATCATAGGTGATTTGAACCTCCTCAACATACTGTTCTGTCCCCTCATAACCACCCACACACTGACCTTGTGGTTCTGATTATTCCGCACACAGACAGACACCAACTACAGGACTCTTTCATAAATACTCACTCACTCTCATAAACAGTACTCACTCCAATGCGAATACAAAACATGTCACGTCCTGGTGGTGTCAGTGACCCTCGCACCACTTCACACATTCTTGATCTATTTTTCACAAACAATGTTCTGGACATAACAAGTACCAAGGTTATACCGGGACTAAGTGACCATGACATTGTCATGACAAACTCAGAGACAGACCAATTTTCCTCTTTTCCAGAGCTGACATAGACCCACAGGACATCAACTTTAGCATGGACTACTTTTTTACAGATCTTCACACGAGACTTCTAGTTGGGAGAACCTTAAACTCCATGGATAAACACACATATCCCAGAAAACACCTTCAAGTAGACATACACTTTCTTGGTTCTCCAGGGACCTACACAGACAGTATTGTAAAAAACACAAACTCTACAGACACTTGCAAACATACACCTCTCCAGTAAATTGGGCTGCTTTGAAATCCTATCAAAAAATAGTTTCCAAAAACATAAAGAAAGCAGAACATGAACATATTTCCACCTGCCTTGCAAACATCTCGTCAAACATTTCTTCAAATTCTTCAAGCGCAGACATGACACTATAGCGATCAAAGCCATAAAAGACTCCTACAACACTCTTGTGATTGACCCAGAACACAAAACACACCTACTCAACACTTACTTCCAGTCTGTTTTCACACACAAAGATGACAATACACCCAACATAACAGATAGCCCTTATCCCCCACTTTGCTGCATGACATCTCGACTAATGGCATACTGAAGCTACTGACTAAACTAGACACTAACAAAGCAACTGAACCAGACCAAATCCCTGCCTTAATCCTCAAGTCCAGTGCTGTCCTTGCTCCTATCCTTCAATTCAATCCATTTTCACTCAATCACTCGCCTCAAGTGTATGCCCAACACTTGAATACGTGTATGGTTGTGGGGGACCCTTATACTAAGCACAACATTAATAAGTTCGAACAGGTCAATACAAAGGCTTTCAAGTTTATTAGACACAATTACACACATATACCTGGTATTAGACCTTGCATAAAAAAAGAGATTAACATGGACCTACTCGAGACACAGAGACAAGCAGACTTACAATCATGTACAAGAGCACAAACAACCTTATGGAGATCCTTCTTCCCATGTACCATATGTGAACTGAACAAACACATGACACTACAAGCATCTTCACAAACACTGACACTACCACTTACACCCTATTCCTTTTCCTCCACCCCCAGCAACCAACCACAGACATGTGTGATATGTGCCTATTAGCATCCTGCACATTATTTATCAGGATTGAGATTATCAATATTTACTTTTTGAAAGCAATTACCAAATTTAGATTTTATACTTGGTAAACCACTCTTACTCCTTGCATGACTGAATTTTACACCTGTGGTTTGATTTGTTTATTGTTTAAAGTCTATGGTGAATTGTTTGTGTCAAAACTATGCACAGAAGAGGTTTGGTTCTGATGATAGGTGTCAAAATGAGCTTAATGATAATCATCAAGCTTATTTAATGATGGGGGAGGGTAGCATGCCATGTTTCCTTATAGGTAACTGTAGATGGTAATTATATTTATAATTACTATAATTGCTTTGTTATACATAAATTAGGATTAGTTTAAAAACATATACTTAAATGGCATTTTTTTTCCAAAGGGTGAACTTCAGGGACTGATAACACATAGCCAAATGCCAGCTTCCTCTTCTAATGTACTGATATTGCAAGATATATTGCCAGAATGGGAAGGGGGGGGGGCATCTTCCTCCCCCCCTTAACCCTTACAAAGGCATTATATGAATATTATGGTTTGAGTAAATAAATGAATAACCATTTTGTTGATAAAAGGACAGTAAATAAATGGAAAATCTGTATATAGAAATTACTAAATTCTGTAATCCACTGGATCTGGGTGATGTTGACTGTCTTCTCATGAAAAAAAAAGTGGTTATGGGCTGGGATGACAGGAAATTCCTATCATGAAAATTTTTGCCAAAAGCCTCATGGTCCAATTGCCTACTGTGGCAAGCAGTACAGGGTGTTTTTCAGAAAATTTTATTGTGCAAGATTATTAAAAAATGACAAAATTAACAAAATGATGCTTATTGTTTATTATTGTTATAAGCACCCAGATCCAATAGGTTAAGGATATTGGTAAACAAACTACTACAATAATACAATAGTAATGCGATTTCTTTGACCTTTCACAGGATTGCCCGAAAATAAGTATATAATCTTAAACATTATCACAAACTTTAAACTCCTGGTATTTCAGGGGAAGCAAACGCGTCGATGGAAAAGAACATTGCCAAAGCAATATGTGGACCTCTGACCACAGAAACCACTCGAATATCACGTTTGATTGCCTCCCTGCCAGCTGCTCAGAATTCAACTCTCAGTGCCCATGCAGCACTCACAAATGCAGCAAGGAACCTCTCGAATTCTCACTTTTTGTTGGCCTCTCTGAACTGTAATCCTCTAGCCTCTCTCAAAGCCCCTTAATTCCTTCTTGATTGTTATTTTTCCCTCATTCTTTTTTGTTTTAGACTAGCTGTTTCCTCTGTTAGATCTTTTTCTATATCTAGCTCTATCTAGTTCAGGCTGAATTTTTGTAATTAGTCTAATGTAATTACTTACATGTTTTATTACTCTTTTCTAACAGAGGATAAAGCAAAAACATCCTTCACTACAAACTTTTTATTTGTATTTCAGTGAATCTATATAAAGCCTTTTGCTTTTAGGAATAATGAGATCTTGTTTCAGGAGGGATTATTTTTTACTCTCCTTTCCTTGTTTGGTCGAAAAATCTGCCAATGTCAGATATGCCTATGTGATATTTATGTACTCAATAAAAAAAATATTATTAATTGAAGTATTCATTGCAATAGAAAAATAAAATCATATAATGCAAGTGAGACCACATGCTTACCTGTTTTGTTTACTTTCTCATGTTATATGTATATAAATGGATTTATATTTCTAGGTTTCATAATAAAAATAGATAGTTGTCTATGTTTTTTATGCATACCAAGATCAGGTACAAGTTCAGTATTAATATATAGGGCACTGATGTATATCAAGATATGAGTTGTACTACAGAAAAGAAATATGTAAGATCTGCTCATGTTACTATTTTCAGTATGAGAATCTATAATCCTGTTGGTGATGTGATACATTTAATGGAAACTGCTTTTTTAGACATTCTTAAATAAAAAAACAAACAAAAGAAAACAATAAAAAGTCAGCATATTGTACATTAAAAGAGAAGATAAACACCACCTGTAAATTTGTGCACATAGCCTTAAAAGGGAAAAAAAAATATATATATATATTGTTTACTACATGCTTGCTACAACACAATCTGAATCTCTTTTGTTGGGACTGAGAGTGAATACTTACTGTGGTAATACACCAAGGATATTACTGAGTCACTAAGATAATATTAAATATTTTGAATAATTTCTTTTGGAAATATAATATCAATGAGTAACCAGCAGATGTTATGTCAAGAGCTTTTGATTTTAATTTTGTAAGTGAATGTTTTTCCTCACAGGCTGCCAGGAGGTGACAGTAATGTTTTTAACTTTGACTTTATTTTCAATACAATCCAAAAGTATGACTCCTTGTCTTGTGTGAATTGAAATATATTAGATTAAGTGTTTGTTTAGTACTATGATGTGTAATTGATCTAGCAATCACTCAATGTTGATAATTTGAATTACATTAAAAAGAAGCATTACATTACATTTACATTAGAATATTGTCTTAAGAAAATCAGATTAACCTGAAACAAAACAATTCTTAACTTTACTTACCTCCAGTTTGTGTCAAACTTTCTTCTCACTCCTGCTTAGTTGGGTTAATAACACTTCTTTATACTTGTTTCTTATGCAGATTTCATGTTCATAAGTTTTTTGGGCCATTTAATTACCTTGTGTAATGTTTCTTTCTACATAGACAGTCATTTAAAAGAAAATCATTTATTTTTCAAACATTATTTGTACAGTGTTAATATGTATGCTCCATGAAGACTGATACAGTCTTTTACAAAATGTGTCACCTCAAAAAACATATCAATCCTATACCTTCATCTTGACCTACCTGTATATGTATTTTTTATGAAATATTAAAATGCCATACTATTACATGGTTAATTTCTTTTACTTATAAAAAATTGACAATGTAACTGACTTTAAAATGTATTAAAAATTAAATATGTTTAAAACTTTCGTGAATACATATATTTTGCTAAATAATTAAGCTTGTGTAATCATGTAGTTATGAACATGTGCAGATAATGCCTTAGCAAAATGCAATACAATTTATTAATCTATTCGTTTTGAATAGGTGCTTGACCAGCACTATTTTTTCTTGAGAGTTTTTATTCTGTTTATGAACTCGAGAGGTGCAAGTGGGCATCCCTTGTGTATCCAACTACAGTCTCCTCTTCCCAATCCAGTCATGATACTCTTGCGGTACTTTTTCATGCCACTTATATGGGGGCTGTGAGGATTAGAGCAGGAAATGCATTTAAAACAAATGATATGGTTTACAAAGTCCTTATAAATAACAATCCTCCCTGACCAGGACTTGAATCTCTGTCACTCCAGGTATGACCCAGAATAACCAGTAGTAAACCAATCGTACCACACAACCCAACAAAAGGAGTGTGCAATTAGGAACTTACTTGCTTTATAGATATTGCCTATCTACTCATGCTAGAGTAATGATAGCTAGGTTTTACATATATTCCCTGGGAGTGCTCGGTGGAATTGATTCAGAAATTCAAGTCCTGGTCAGGGAGGGTTGTTATTTATCTATATAAATGCATCACTGCATCATTCCATCTTTCAAAGTCCATGTAATATGCTGTTAATTCTAATATCCTTTCTATCCCAGACATCTTTAAAAATTATATGTGTAGAAGGTTTTCAAAACACTAAATTATTTTCAATTCTTGATCTAAGATTCTTAAACTGTATGCCTTTTCATCAAAAGTCATGTCCAACAACCTATTACATATTACCATGGAACCGACACACTAAAGTACTTCTACACATATAAATATTTTTGAAGAGTTGACCTAAACCAACACTAACCTTATCATGTTGTACAGTGTCATTGCAGAAGGGGGTAGCAAAGTAAGAAATTTGTGAAATTCACAAAAGGCTCTACTTCGGCACTCATACTCTGGTAGTTCAAGGAGCATTAGGAGATCATCAAGGGAGATTTGACGAAGAGCTTTTTCCCACTCCCAACTTTCTGCCATTCCCAGCTGTAAGATCTCCCGCATGTGTAAACTTCGCCTATGGGACATAGTGTAATAATTTGTTTTTTTATGGTCACAAATCAATAAAGATGTCTGATAGTTCTGATATAACAAATACACTACTTGCCAAAGTAAAAGGCTTCTAACATTATTCTACTTATTATAAATTAGGTAGATTTTATTATTACCTTTTGTTTTTGGAAAAGATAATGCTTTGTTTTGTACAGTCAAGAATCTTTTGTGTAATCTATATTCCAATTATCATTTTAATATATGTGTTAGACCAAAATTTTACTTCTGAAATGGCTCAGTAAAATGGAGGCAGAATTCATGGATGATTAATTTTACGAAACTGACCTATTTTAAAATGCACCGTGCTACCAAGAGTCATTTGGAATAAAACTACAACTCATATTTCAAGTTGCAATGTAATTATCTGAATATTAATAGGACTGACAGTCATATCTATCATCACATTAACATGATTAAAAGTTATTTTGAAAGCATCTTTTTATGAATAGCTACTTGAGAACTGAAAGCACCCTTTTAATTACTATTACTTTTTACCTTAACTTTGTTTCCTTCATGGCAGAAGGTTTCCCTTCCCATGAGCTTAAAAAGTGCTTCACAAATAGACAAAAGATAAGTATTTCTACTCTAGTTTTACCCATATTCCAAAAATTATACATGGGATTATACTTCTGTAGCTAAAATGTAGGTCTTCAGTATTAAAGCCATGCACAATCTTTCTTCACTACCAGCACTTACTTTTTTCTTTTATTTATAGTATGATCAGGGGCTCCTATGAAACCCTGTGTCAAGAGGGCAACTGGAAGCACTAAGGCCGTCCAGGTTATCACCACACTTACAAGGAAGAATGAGAAGCTCTCCCATATGTCTACAACTTGTGTCTCCCTGCCTGTAAAGGGTGAAAGGGTTCCAATACTACTAATATATATAATAAATGAAATGTTCTTAATAATCTTGGCAATCTGAAGACTACCTGATTTTTCAACTTTATATCAGCAGATGGTAACTGATCAAACAAACAGGAAAATATATATGAAGTCTTAGTCAGACTTCATGCACACATTTGCATGTAGTATGCATTCTCATGCCTCAATCTGCAAATCAGTATGCTAATAAAGTAAAAATATGCCTCTGTTAACATTTCTAATATACATAAGAACATCCTACAATGTTTTTGTCTGTCACAAAATAAAATATGGACGACACTGAATTTTGACATTATCTTGTCCTCCCTCAAAACAAACAAACAAACAAACACACAAACACACACACACACACACACACACACACACACACACACACACACACACACACACACACACACACACACACACACACACACACACACACTCACACTCACACTCACACTTACATTCACACTCACACACTCACACACTCACACACTCACACACACACACACACACACACACACACACACACACACACACACACACACACACACACACACACACACACACACACACACACACACACACACACACACACACACACACACACACACACACACCCACACACAGTCACAGTCACAGTCACAGTCACAGTCACAGTCACACTCACTCACTCACTCACTCACTCACTCACTCACTCACTCACTCACTCACTCACTCAAACAAATATACACTAAAATACACATGCACTAAAACACACACACTTAAACAAACACACATACACACACACCCCAAGAAAGTATATATATATATATATATATATATATATATATATATATATATATATATATATATATAGAGAGAGAGAGAGAGAGAGAGAGAAAGAGAGAGAGAGAGAGAGAGAGAGAGAGAGGGAGAGGGAGAGGGAGAGGGAGAGGGAGAGGGAGAGGGAGAGAGGAGGAGAGAGAGAGAGAGAGAGAGAGAGAGAGAGAGAGAGAGAGAGAGAGAGAGAGAGAGAGAGAGAGAGAGAGAGAGAGAGAGAGAGAGAGAGAGAGAGAGAGAGAGAGAGAGAGAGAAAGAGAGAGAGAGAGAGAGAGAGAGAGAGAGAGAGAGAGTGAAAGAGAGAGAGAGAGAGAGAGAGAGAGAGAGAGAGAGAGAGAGAGAGAGAGAGATTGATTATGATGATGATGATGTAGACAAATCTGGTTACCTCCTTTGCATCACGACTATCAAAAAAGTTTTTTTTTCGAATATTCATCATTGGTCATGGCGAGCCTGAAATATGAGGATAAAAGAAACAGTCTGCTTCTCAGGGTCTCTAAAAGGGTTAAGGCTGAGCGATTAACCAAGGGAATACTGTACCTATGGCTCCTGGAGGCTGTTAAAGACTGACACAAAGCCAGTCTTTCATTCTTCTAGCACGGCTCTCACACCATAGGACGTGGACAGAAGAAGAGAAGGGAAAGGTTAGGGAGAGAAGAAGAGAAGGGAAAGGTTAGGGAGAGAAGAAGAGAAGGGAAAGGTTAGGGAGAGAAGAAGAGAAGGGAAAGGTTAGGGAGAGAAGAAGAGAAGGGAAAGGTTAGGGAGAGAAGAAGAGAAGGGAAAGGTTAGGGAGAGAAGAAGAGAAGGGAAAGGTTAGGGAGAGAAGAAGAGAAGGGAAAGGTTAGGGAGAGAAGAAGAGAAGGGAAAGGTTAGGGAGAGAAGAAAAGACCATGCAAATCTAGATGAGGGGAGGAATGAGGTCTAAAGTAGAGGCGATCTCCTACACTGAACCCAATCTTTGTCTCCCACACCCCCCTCCCCCACCTCCCAAAGACAACAACGTGCAAGGGGTCAGGAGGTATACTATACGATGCCCTTGTTGCGCAGTTTCTTTAGTCAACAATTTGCATTCTGTGACTGGCAACAAGATGATAATGAGGTATGTTTGCGATCCTACTAAAGGTAAAATAAGGTAAAACAGTGCATATTGTATCAGGAATTTGGAAGAGACGCAAATGTAACGATTCTTAAGAAAACTAAATAATTCTTTATAATGCAAATATATACCCCTTATATTAATGAAGAATTGAATTGCTGTTCATATTGACAATAATGATACTGATATAATAATGACGATGACGGCAATGATGGTAATGACGATGATAATGATCAGCATTATTATTTATTAGTAGTATTGTTGTAAATATTAATGATAATATTATCTTCATTTTTATCATCATCATTATTATGATGATGATTATTAGTAGTAGTAATCGTGTCCATAACAGCAATAAATATAGTGATAATAATATGGCTAATGGAACTGATGATGATTATTTCTACAATAACAATAACAGCATAACGTGAAAAGGTCACCACGGTACACTAAAAGGAAAAAAAAGGACTCACCTAGGTTGGCAAGATCGAAGGGCACGAGGTAGGACAGGCCGCAGATGACGGGCGTGTCCGGCTTGGCTCCGTCTTCGGCCTGAGGAGCATAGACATGTCGGGATAATGTGGCGATCGAGACAAAGCAAATGAGTCGCCTCCATACCAAGGGATCTTTATCATAAATTCTGAAAGTCATTCGAGAGGTATTTTGGCATTTAGAAGTATTCATGGTTCTTGGTATTGGTTTCCCAAGACAGTGACGCTGTCAGGACTTTTTCGTAATGGTATGTTTGCAAATGTATATAACCTCCTCTTGGTTATCTGTTTCCTGTCATTAATCATCGTCTGTTCTCAGATTAATTGCTCACAATGAATTTATTAAACGCATTTTAATATGTATATAGGTATATTCGTGTTCCTGCACTTTGTCTTGCAACTGTAAACCATTTAACATGAGCATATTGATAATTAAGTTGTAGATAAAAGCTCAAAAAAAAAAAAAAAATAAATAAATAAATAAAATAAAAAAATAAAATAATAATAATAATAATTTAGGCAAATGGTCTAAGAACATCTTTGAACACGCATACCCTCATATATGCTATTTTCAACTGTTCATCACTTCAGAAAATACAGACAGACACATGCACTAAACAATTAGATAAATAAATATGAAAATCTACTGAGATTAAAGTACTGCATGTATGGCGATTTCTGTGCGATATAACTACATCTTAACGGAATATTTTGGCTAAGTCTAGAACACAACATTTGAAAAGTACGGTGAGAACCTTAGATTACTGAGCTAGATGCAGATAACCGGCCAGTTTATTAAAATTGCGGGAGGCTAGACTCAATAAATATTTAAATATACGGACATGCATATTCATAGAAATAAATGCATATCTATCTGATGGATTTACACTTACCTATCTATCAGGTAGAAAATGTGCATGTCTAGATTGATAGATATGTATTTATTTCGGTATATATGTAAGTCCGTGTAATGAATATTTATTGGGTCGGGCCTCGCACAATTTTAATACACCGGTCGAATGTCTCCGAAAGTTCTGAGCAGTGTGTGAGGAGGAAGGAGGATTGTATATGAGGAAATAATGAGAAAACGTTAATGGAGAATCATTCTTGTTAAGATAAGGTAACTGCTGAAAACATATTTCATGGGACAGTGATTTGGCGATATCCATAACTAATTCATAAACAGGTGTTACGGGAAAAAAAGTTTCGTTACTATAAATGCTGAGTCATCTCGCGTAATCCCGAACTGCCTATCACTCGTTTATCTCCTCATAAAATCCGACTCGTTTTCCTCAACCATTCACATTGGCAACCGGGAGCAACCTAGGCCTTCCGGTATTGAAAAAAAAAGCGCAAAACAAATTAAACAAGAACTTTTAGCGGCAGTTAGTTCTCACGTCGCGGAAAGTCGACGTTTAGC
>NC_091561.1:7647859-7650359 GCF_042767895.1 Penaeus vannamei | reverse complement strand
AGGGAGGGAGGAGGAGAGGGAGAGAGAGAGAGAGAGAGAGAGAGAGAGAGAGAGAGAGAGAGAGAGAGAGAGAGAGAGAGAGAGAGAGAGAGAGAGAGAGAGAGAGAGAGAGAGAGAGAGAGGGAGAGAGAGAGAAAGAGAGAGAGAGAGGGAGGGAGAGAGAGGGAGGGATGGAGGGAGGGAGAGAGAGAGAGAGAGAGAGAGAGAGAGAGAGAGAGAGGGAGGGAGGGAGAGAGAGAGAGAGAGAGAGAGAGAGAGAGAGAGAGAGAGAGAGAGAGAGAGAGAGAGAGAGAGGAGAGAGAGAGGGAGGGAGGGAGGGAGAGAGAGAGAGAGAGAGAGAGAGAGAGAGAGAGAGAGAGAGAGAGAGAGAGAGAGAGAGAGAGAGAGAGGGAGAGGGAGGGAGAGGGAGGGAGAGGGAGGGAGAGGGAGGGAAGGAGAGGGAAAGGAAGGAGTAAGAGAGGGAGGGAGGGAGAGAGAGAGGGAGGGAGAGGGAAGGAACGAGGGATGGAGGGAGGGAGGGAGCGAGGGAGGGAGGGAGGGAGGGAGGGAGAGGGAGGGAGGGAGATTGGGAGGGAAAGAGAGAGAGAAAGAGAGAGAGAGAGAGAGAGAGAGAGAGAGAGAGAGAGAGAGGAAGGGAGAGAGAGAGAGAGAGAGAGAGAGAGAGAGAGAGAGAGAGAGAGAGCGTGATTGAGAGGGTGAGAGATTGAGAGAGAGGGAGAAGGAAAAGACAGGTACAGACAAATACAGTCAGAGGCATACAGACTGACAAACAGAGGCAGACATGCTGTGGCAGACAAAATGATAACAGCAAACATAGACAGGCAGACAAGACAGGCAAACAGACAGATAAAGAGAAAAATGAAGAAAGAGATGAAATAAGAAGGGAATGAGCATAGAGATGGGATATAAGGTTAAAGTCAATTATTTTTTCTGCTGTTACTGTCTAATATGAATATTATATAAAATATAGATAATAGTAACGTCCGTGGTCTTGACTCATCGTAGTGTACGGCAATGGTTCCAAAGAAATGGTACTCGAAATAGTAGAAATAGGCGTCCTTTAGCTAGGCTCAATATTTCAAGAGTTGTTGAGTAAACAAATCTATTCAATGACAAACTGCGTTCATGCTTTCATAAAGAATGTGGGAAAATGCATTAGTTTTAAGAAAGAGTACACAGGCCTGTGAAAAACCTGGGGTTCGCGTAAAAATGCATCTGAACAAAAGACTTCCTCTTTGGCTGGAATTTCCCGGTGCAGAGGGAACCAATATTATTGTATAGCATCGACATGAAGTCAAAAGTCCAAGAGAGGTTGTGTAGGTTGAGGGAATTACTCTTTTCCTCCTCCTTTCTGTCCTTCTATTTCTTCTTCCCTCTTCTTTCTCCTCAATTTCATCCTCCTCCTTCTTTCTCTTCTTCCTCTACTTCTATTTCTTCTTTCTCTTCTATTTCTTCTCCCTCCTTCTTTCTCTTCTTCTATTTCTTCTTTCTCCTTCTTTCTCTTCCTCTATTTCTTCTTCCTCCTTCTTTCTCTTCCTCTATTTCTTCTTCCTCCTTCTCTCTCTTCTTCCTCTTCCCTTTCTTCTATTTCTTATTCCTCTTCTATCTCTTCTTCCTCTCTTCCCTTTCTTCTTCTATTTCTTCCTTCTCCTGCACGTAATCTCCCTTATAGACTGACGGACGCAAAACGAACTGAGGAGACGCTGCATACACCACAGAGGTATGAATGTAAAGGCAAATGGTGAACTTAGCCCTTCTCCTTCTCCTAAAATTCTTTTCCTCCATCCTCATCCTTCCTCTATCCCCATTCTTCATCCCACTTTTCTTCTGAACTTTGACCTTTTGAACGAGGTGGAACAACGGAGCCATTTCGTTAAAGCAAAGGCAGTAATGCTGAGCCAAACTAGACATATGGAACTTTTGGACATACAAGACATATGCACCGTAGAGTCACCTTCAGAAAAAAAGGTTTTGCTGAAGATGAAGTGAGGTGACCTTGGTAGGCAGCGCGATGCAAAATTATCAGTCGGGTGTATCTACATTGATCAGGGGCGGGAGTTAATGTATGTTATAGACTAACAACATGGCGGAAGTTAATGTTGGTTGTAAACTAACAGCATGGCAGAAGTTAATGAAGGTTATAAACGAACAACATAGCAATGCCAAAGTTAACGTAAGTTGTAAACTGATGACAAGGAAAAGTGAAAAATAACAAGTGAAAAGTTAATGTAGGATGTAAACTAATGATTCCCAAGAGAACATACAAGTAAGCCAGTAAAAATAATAAGTTGAAGGAAATGTTCTGAATAGTAATATCTATTTAAAAAAACGAAGACTGGAGTGATCACGAAAAAAATTGCATTTGAAAAGTAGGTCCGGGGTAAGTGTCCCTTGATTGATCTTTCATTCCTCTTAGATTTGATAAAAATATAAAAGGTGTATCAAAATATTTATTTTCGAATAATTTTTACCTGACATAAAATATTTCCGATCAATACAT
>NC_091561.1:7625359-7637859 GCF_042767895.1 Penaeus vannamei | reverse complement strand
CATCATCATCATCATTTTTATTATTGTTGTTGTTGCAATTGTTGTTATTAATAGCAAAAAGAAAGAAAATCAGGTAAGGTTCCAAGGTCTTCTTGTGGAGTCATCTATGTGTAGAGACATTTCACTGAACAATATTACAGAGGACATAATGATTGCCTAGGAACATTGGGTTAAGGTGCACTTCAAGGAAGTCACTGAAGTGTGGACATGCCCTGGCTCCATACCAACTCCTCCTCCTCTGCCCCCAGGCTCAGGGGAGGTAAGCCTTGCCAGTCCTCCTCCTCCCAGATACAACTCACTGGCAGTTTCATGTATAAATGAAAATGCTAAGGAGAGGGGAAATGCTCCTCCCACCCAGTAAGTGAGCTTGGCTGTGGGTTCTGTTGGGAGGGTGACTGCTAGAGCATAACCTTTAGCAGGCTATTTGGGTGGCATCTTGGAACATCCGGTCTTTGTGGTAGGATGAACGATTACCTCTGCTGTTGAGGGAACTGAAGTGGTTGGGAGTTGAGGTGGCTGCCCTCTTGGAGGTGAGAAGACCTGGCAGTGGCATGATTAACTACTAATGGTCAGGCTGGGGCGATGGTTACAATCTTCACAGAGTAGCCATTGCCATTTCCAGCTGACTTCAACCATTGGTAGTAGAGGTTTCTTTGGGTGATAAGCTTATGGCATTGAGACTGAAGTATGCTTTTGTCTCTTATTCTTGTGTATGCTCTCAATGATGTTTGAAAGGGGATCGATGGGACTATAGCAACTACCATGGCATCACACTTCTCATTATACCATGTAAGGTTTTCGCCCACATTCTTCTGAGACAGATTCATGATCACCTACTAAGGCACAAAAGACCAGAACAGTCTGATTTCACTCCTGGCAAAACCACAATAGACCGTATCTTAGCACTTCGAGTCATTGTGGAACACCGTCGTGAGTTTAGCCGTGAGCTGCTAGAAGCCTTCATCAACCTCAATGTGTTTGATTCAATTTATTGTGAATCACTATGGGAAATCCTGAGACTTTATGAGAATTCCGACACAGAGTATTGGTTTAATAGCAAGCCTATATACTGGACTGAAAGTGGTGTAAAGTGTGGTGGGGGCTGCTTGAGCTTCTTCCCAGTTAACTACAGAGTGAGGCAAGGCTTTCTCCTAGCACCTGCACCTGTCAACACTTGCATGGACTGGATAATGGGCAGATCTACTCTCCAAAATTACTGTGGCGCAACACTGGGCACTATCAAGTTCACGGACCTCGACTTTGTCAACAGTATTGCAATCCTCTTTGTCTCCGGAATCTCTGATAGCAGCTCTTGATGCATTCAGCAGTGAGGCGAAACCCCTGGGCCTAGAGGATTTTGGGGATCTGTTAGGGGAACCCATTCAGTCGATACATGCTTCAAGTCACAGAAAACTTTATATATCTTGGTAGTGCAGTCCATGTCTCTCGGCTGGCAGACCAGGAAGTCAGTAGATGGATTGGTCTGGCAGCAGGAACCATGAACTCAGTCAACAAGAGTATTTGGAGGTGCTGGTAACTATGCAGAATGACCAAGTTACATGTCTTTAAGGCCTTGAAACTGGCAGGAAGCGAAACCTGGATGTTATCTAGTGCTTTATAGTCATGTCACGATGCCTTTTATGGTAAATCCCTACAATTGATCATGGGTACAGTTGGCAAAATCATGTCCAACCAATCGCTACACTGTGAGACTAGTAAGGAACATGTTACTTGCATGATTTGTGACTGCAAACTCGGGCTATATGGGCACCTAGCTCATTTCCCTGTGGATGACCCAACCCAGGAAAGCATGGCTTGAGCAGCTCGACCAAACCTATTGTGAGGAGCTAGAGATGAGCTGAGGACCTGGTGACTCTTGGCTGCAAGTGAAGGGTAGATATACTCCTGTTGGCGTCAGCTCCATTGATGATGATGATAATGATTGATGTAAGCCAGTGGGAATAGACTGAAACAATCAAAATCCTTCCTGATGAAGTATAGACAGAATATTTTAGCAGCCAACTTAGACTATATATAATGGGACTTAACATGGGAAATTTATTTTACTGTCTCATAGATGATCAAGACCAGTAATACTATGCAATGACTAGCTACTAAATGCATGTTATCGAAGTGATTACAAAAATAAAGATGAAAAGTGTAATAGGTGAAAGACAGTTGGATTCGTGAGCAAGTCGCCCCAGATATTACAGTCAAGAGACTTTCCCTTTATGGAGTTCAGATATCAGTATTGTCAAACTGGTTGAATTATTAGGTAGATTACTACAAGACCATGATATGATTTTGATGGATCTGTCAAGGTTTTTCACTTCTTAAGGATCTATAAATATATTTTAATCCAGTATCTGCAAAAAAAAAGTTTATTGCTTTTCTAAATATACAAGTAAGGAAGCTTTAGTGGCCAATAACTGGTTGCATGATCATGATTTAGTCTTGGGACCACATATTTTGGCAGGAGATTATGCAGACACACACTACTCATTAGCATAAAATTATACTAACAAATGATAATTCAATATGAAAAGCAACTACATGCAGAAAAATATAACATATTTGCTGTGTAATTACACTGTTGTTTGAGACGGATGATTATTTATTGGTCATGTCATGACTCATGCAGTGGGTCATGGAACTTATGAAAATATTAGGCCTACTGCTTGACCTGAATTCATAGATTTTCCTATTTTTCCGTTTAAGTCAGTTAGACTGGTTATATGTAATGAATGCATGATGAATGATTGATTGCCTGGTCTTGTTTTTACAGTTTTACAATCTGCCTTTTTTAAGGTAAAAAGAAAACATCTAGGACGTGATGGTATTCTTATTTAAAGAAGTTGAAATTTAAGTAGTTTAAATGTTTTATGATAATGATTCACCTATTAGAGATAGATAAATCACTTTATATACTTTGTATACTCAATTGAAAGAACATATTTTTACTTGTTGATGTTGATATGTGATGTTGATATTTATGATATTGATGTTGATGAATATTTTTATGTTTATTCCCATCTTTTTCTTTTCAATTTTAGGGAAGTTGAAGCTTGGGGCCAAACCCTTGCATCACTAGTCACCCTTTTTGAATACATTGATGAAATGCTTTTGCCAAGATGCGAAGATGGCAACCTCCTCTCAGCTGTTAGCAGTTCCCCCAACGAATTAATGAGTATGCTCAATACAGTGCCGCAGTACTCATTCTATGGACGTTGTTTGGGATTCCATGTGAGTGCATGTGTTGGAAAAGCTTTGTGTGAGATTTTGGGTTATTTAAAAGAAAAATATAGGTATTGGCAACAAGTATACCATGAAATCTAAGAAATTTGATTGTAGATGACCTGAATATCAAATTTAAATTACCTATTAGTGTATCTTTACCATATAATAATACAATTATTCTTCCTAACTCTTTAATGAGTCTATTGATAACTGGGAACATTTTGCTTTCAGTATTACCCCTCCCTGCGCAAGACTCTGAAATACTTGAATATTTGTTTGAGTGCATTTAGTGAGGTGTACTATGCAGATGGCAGCTTCATACAGAGAACCAAGAACACTGTTATGACAGGTATGGTAGCACTTCATCTTCATATTAATCATTGTTGTCATGATGTTGAATTTTCTGTTATTCATATACAGTATAGTACATCATGAACCTCAACATAATTGTTATTTTTCTTGCTAGTGCCATTTAACCCTTTGTACGTGGGCTGTTTTGGGATGTGCATGGTCCGCTAAACATGGTCTGTTAATATGGTTATCTTGCACAATTCTAAGAATTTCATTGATAAGTTGTCTTATCTAAACTTCTATATATGCAAAATTTTACATGTTTCTAAGTTTTCAGACCTTCACAACTGTTTTTTCTTGAGGCTTTCTATGCAGCAATCATTAAAAATTCCACCATATACTCATTATGAGCTGATTAATGCATTCCAGCACAAAGGGTTAAAGCTTACATTAATATGTGTTCCTTTGGAGCTTTAAAAAGAATATGATTTATCAAATTTGTAAATTGGTAATTAGCCCTGATAATAACTTTTTTGGGCAGAAATTATATGATCTTTAGAATATTCCAAATTGTTATTATTTTTAATTGAATAATCCAGGTTCCAGTATAAGTACAGTTCATGATATAGTTTTTTCCCCCTAGCTATTTTGCACAGTTCATGAAGAAAAAAAATTGTAGAATCATTACTACCTTTTTATAAGCCCCATTCTAACTTGAGGGAAATGTTCTGATACTGTCAAATGTTTTTAGGGGGCAGATATGTTGTGGATGCTGAACTGAGATCTCGAAGAATTGTGGACACAGTGCAGTATGCTTCTGTTGATTTCATTAAAGCCTTTTGGTCTGTAGCTGAGACTGGTAAGGAATATTGGTTAGAGAATTGTATTTATGGTTATTTTCCTCATCATAAGATATCAAGGCAGTTTTTATTTTCCACAGTGTGTCAGATATAGAGGTATATTTTTAATTCATCTTTTATCTTTTGCATACTGATTATTATGATACTTTAGCTAGTTTATTTTGTCACAGCTAAAAATATTATGAAAAAAGAAAAATGATATTCATAGGAAATAGTGTAAAGTACAAAAGAAAAATATAATGCTATATGGTCATTTGATCCAAGGACTCCCAAGTGAATATATAAAGGATATATTAACCTTGTAGAAGTTTGTCCTTTGGGAGTAATTTGAGCTGATCCTTATCTAGAAAAAAGAAATAATAATAAATAATTTTTCACCAGACATCCTGACTCAGTTGCCTGGTATTGTGGGACCTAGCTTAGCAGTCCAGCAAGTGGTGATTGTGCCATGTGAGGAGCAGCAAGTCACAAAGTTGGATGGGACAGCAACAGTTGTTATCCCTCCCCCCCATTCACACATAGAGGCCAGGCCCATCACCTGTCACCTGCTCTCGGCTCAGTTGCGTGAAGGAATGGTAGGCGCCAAGGTAGGGATAGATAGTCATGTAGATAGGCATGGAAGTACTGCTTGAGCATGGACCCTTGGAAGCTTTTGAATGTGCAAAACCAGGTTGGTAGAGCTTCTTGGCTTTTAAGGTGTTTGAAAGGTATTTTAAGCACTTTGTATATTTTGCTATTTTGTGTGGCCATTCAACATTTTGATAATTATGTTGTAAGTTGAATTGATATAAAAAGATTTGCAAATATTTGGCTGACCACATTTTTTATGGGAATTAGGTTATCACATGACAATTATAATGATAGGATGTAAGTAGTGACATTGTTAAGGCTGGGCATTTGGGCTGAAGCCACAATTGTTTATGAATGGACTAGGTCTCGTTTTTCATTCTGTGAACGTTAGCCTATACACCAGACTATAACTCACACCTGATATTTAGTTTGCCCTAAAGTAACTTCAAAAGTCCTGTTCTTTGGTAAATATCTAAAGACTTATGGCTTGAGCTAAGCCCACGGTGTTTCAACAGCTTAGCAATGAATGTGGGTTTGAAAAATACAAAGCTGATTGTTTGTTTGTGATTTTTGATGCCATTTGCATTATTGTAGTTCAGTTATGGATTGAATTTTGAAGCATATCTCTTGCTGTTATTTACTTAAAATTTCCAGTGGAAGCTTCATTAATCTGCTTGCCTGAAAGTTTGAGCAATCCTTTAGTAATTATGAAAGTCATCATTGTGCCCAGTTTAAGCCTTATCTACACCCTGGCCACTTTTTTAGGTTGTTTGCTCTTTCCCCTCTCCTTAGAAGCATCCCTAGCCCTTTAACCCCTTTGAACCAGGTGACATGACCTTAGTGTCATGAAAAAATTTGGCTTGAGGGCCAGGTGATGTGAACATGCTGTCATGGGAAATTCTGGAAAAGACTCGCTGTGAGTGCACAAACCTCTTGAGGGTGATTAGACTCAATTGGCTAATAGAAAGGAAATAGAAACTTTTGCATTATTTCCAATGATAAACGAGTGGGTCCATGAACCATGACTGGAAAAGTGTGGCTTCATGGAGGATGCCATTTCCATGCTCAGTATCATATTCCTGGCTGCCATGACTGGTAGCTGAGGTTGTTTAATAGGAAAATTAACATTATGAAAATTTCTTAAAAATGACAAACAACAAAATGTTACTTATTGTTATTATTCTTGCACTGGGGTATGTACTACTTAGAAAGATGAAAACTGTCTATTACCATCTGAATAAAGTAAATAAAACAAAGAATATGGATATTAGATATGGCAAAAAAGCTAAAAACACTTATGCATAAAAGAAAATGATATTGCAAAGGGGAGGCATAGAATCTTGTCACTGCACGAGTGTTAGTGTTCGCTTGGCCTGCAAGCCATACATCCGTTAGAGTGGCTGCTCACGTAAGCCTAATCCGTATATATTGGTCCATATGACTGCTGTGAAGCAACTCGATCCAGTGAGTTAAGATAAAGAAAGATCTTTTTCATGTTGTATTGATAAGCGACTGCATTGAAGCTTTGTATTGAAAGTGGGAATTTTTAAAGCCTTATTACACAAATGTTGTTAGCTCTATGAAGACTGTTAATGTGCACTTCCAAGTCTGTTCTAAGAAAATTGTTAGGATATTAGGTCTGCTGATGATATTTGGAAAAGAGATTTAGCAGCGGATGATACCAGAGTCATATAGATAGAAGACTTTAAAGTTCAAATTACACTATTGATTCCTCTTATTATTATTTTTTTATTCAATAATAAAAAGAAACAAAATAGCAGGATATGCAATGATGTCTATGCTATCTATAAAGTCTGGTACTTTTTATGTATATATATATATAAGATGAAGGTTTTAGGAAATGGTTTATTGTTTTTTATAGAAGGATATTTTATTATTAAATCTAGCTGGAGGCAATGCAGATTTCTTTTAGAAGAAAACAAAAACATACTCATGATTATTAATTCATATGAATGTATGATTTTGAAATATCTTCAGTGAAATATTTTTTGTTCTTTAGTTTTTATTCTGTAATTGTGGTGAGAGTTGATTCCCTAATATTCTAATTATTATGTGCTGCGTATATTCCAATGCAAATAGGCTAAAATATTCTGCAAAGAAAAGTGATTTTTATGTTTTTCTATTTTTAGGGTATACTTCAAACTAATTTTCAACATCTATCTAATTTGTACGTATTATTTTATTCTCAGCCAGGGGAAAAGGATAACAAAGGTCCACAACCATTGCCGAAGTCTGAGTACCTCCTCATTCATTGTCATGGTGGGGGCTTTGTGACGCAATCTACTAAAGCTCAGGAGGTTTGTTCTGGTTTTCTTTGTCCTTGTATTTGTGTCATCTCTTTTACACTTTCTCTGTCTTGTGCATTTTTCTGTCTGCTTGTTTTTCTCTTCCTCCACATCTCCTTTATCTCTATCTGTATATTATATAATTTTCTTTTGTAAAAGTTTGGAGCTGAGTTGATAAGTATGATTGTTGTGTGGCTGACTAGATGTGAGAAGAACAGCTTAGATTATTATCTTTTTTTTATGTAGGTTGTACAGAATTGAGGAGTGAGGTATTGCTCCCAGGTCTCTAGAGGGAACCTGCAAGATTATGGTTGATTCTGAGAAGGAAAATTGGAAATGCTGGCAAGTCCAGATGCCAGGGATAATAAACAAGTGTGATTTACATGTAAATATGATGGATGGATATAATTACAATATACTAGTCTTATAATAATAATATGAAATATTAATAATATAATATCACAGAAATGGATCATGGTTCCATCTATCGTTCCTTCCTGTCTTCCTCCTTCTCTTCCCTTTCAGTAGAGTTCACTATTTAGATTTTCAGAGATTCCTATTGTTTTGATCATTTTGCTAAACATTTGGGGGGGGGGGGGAATCCTAAGCCATGCTAGCATAAAAAGCTTTTTGTTCTTGCAGGTATTCTTACGTGAGTGGGCAGTTGGAGTTTCAGTTCCAATGCTCTCTGTGGATTACTCCCTTGCTCCAGAAGCTCGCTATCCTCGTCCTCTGGAGGAGGTCTTAACTGTTTACTCTTGGGTTCTCAATAACATGGAACTCCTTGGAACCACGGGCAAGAAAATTGTTCTAACAGGTGAGTTTACATATAAAAAAAGTCTTGAGAATTCAACATGCATTTGTGATATATTATGACACGATGACACCATAATGAATATAATACACATGAAATAAATTTAAACATACTCGATACCATCAATATTACATCTCTTTCCTATCTTCAGCATTTTCTTTTACATGTTGATACCACAGCATAAAATGCTTATGCAAAGAATTACAAAAGAACAGAGTAGTATAGAAAGCCTAAAAAACTGGAGTGAGATATCAGTTTTGTTGGTAAGTTTATGACTTAAAATGGAGGTTGATATTTTCTAACAAGTGATGGTTAAAGATGCTGCTAACATAACCACTTGGCGCCGGGGATGGCATGTGCGTACATGCCATGCCCAATGTGTGTTTAATTTAGTAATTGTTTTTACATATAGATGCTCCACTGGCACTAAGTCACCAATGAGTCAATTATGGAAACTACCTGTCTTACCTGTTTACCCTTTTCCTTGATTTTCAGTAATATTTTTAGTATTTAATATTGCTGTTAGTAATGTCAGTAACAATATAGTAATTATAAAGTTTATAACAATGATTAGTAAAAAAAAGTGTTTTCCGTCTTTTTCAAGGAAAAGTGAGCTCACAAGATCTAATTGACTCCTTTGTGGATAAGCACTGGCAGAGCCATCTATTTGCTGAAACATTTAACCATCCATTGCCAAAGGGAATGCATAATTTTCCTGTCAGCACTGGCTTAAGTTACAGATTTGTATAGTTGTGTCATGTATGGTATGGGTTTGCACAAAATGGGTATACCTGGTACCAGATTCATTAACAGCTATTCAGTATGATATGTAAGTTACCAACTGGTGTTGCTTGCATGTATAAGGAACAGTCTCCAGAATAATTATTTCTTTTCTGGAAAATGGGAATCTTAGTGACTTTTGTCTTTTAGAAATTGTTTCATCAATATTGGATGCATAGAATGTAGGTCAATGTAACAAACTATATCCTGTGAATATTTAGTATGAAGAAAATTTAAACCAATCTACTTTACAATACCCACAGGTGATAGCGCGGGAGGCAACCTCATAACCGGCCTCACCATTAAGTGTCTGGAGTTAGGGATTCGGCCACCAGATGGTCTCTTCCTTGCCTATACTCCGTTTGTATTTGAGTTGGTCCCATCGCCTGCCAGGCTACTTGCTGTCATGGACCCTATGCTGCCCCTGGGATTTGCTCTTCGGTGTCTAAAAGGTAGTAACTGTCAGTTGTCCTTAAATTCATAATTGTGTGAACTTCTTTTGATTATTTTCCCTAGTACCTTTATTATTATTATTATTTTTAATGATGATGATGATGTGATGATGATTATATTCATATTCATATTCATATTTATTTTTATCACCATTATTTTACTATATCAACACACCACCTAAACTGGATCCACCATCATAAACTACCACTGCTATTATTACTACCACCACCACTATCACTACCATCACCACATTCATGCCATGGCCACCATTACTTTACCACTATTATCACTGACACCACAATCACTGCCACTACCACTGTTACCATCATTACCACTACGACTGCTATTGTTACCACTACAACCACCATCATGCCACAACCACCATTACGTTACCACTACTATCACTGCTACCATCACCCACCACTACCATCTGCTGCCAACTCTACAAGGTAACGGATATCCTTCTTAAAGCTTACCTACTAACACCCTATTACATTTTGATAAAGAATGTCTATTATCAAAGGAATATGTTTCAGCTTATGCTGGTGTGCCAAGTGGAGGAACATCACTAGCAACCACTCCAGGTGATGCTACCATATCAACACCACCCCTGCATACCCCAAAGCTCCCCGCTACACCAGAGCATTGCGAGGGAACCCCCGAAATGGCACCAGCAACACTAGATGCAGCTTTAGAAGTACCCCAGGGCAGAGTCTCTGACACCCAGAGTGACAACGAGTCATTTGTAGAGGTTTCAGAGAGCGATGTTAAAGAAGCTGAATCCTTAGTCAAGAGCCCTTCATTTGTTTCTGAGCCAGGCTCGGATACCCTTACGACTGTCTCACTCACGTCCGAGGCCTCCAAAATGGACGATTCCTCAACAAGGAAAAGCAATGGCAATGGAAGTCAGAAACCGCAGGAGAAGGAAGAGAGATCCAGAAGATATGTAACAGAATTTTTAGAAAAATATGTTCTGGACTCACGTACAGATAAGCAGGTAAGATCTGGTATGTCTTATACCCAATGTGTATTCATAGATGATTTAAGGTTTAAGATGAATGATCCATCACAGACTTTGTGAATATGATTTCTTATCAGAAGATATCACTTTAACTGGTATCAACAAATTGCATGTATAAAATTTTGATTTGAAATGTTTAGTCTAGAATTAATTTTACTTAAAAAAAAGTAAATTAATTTGTGTAACATTCCTTTAATGGATGAAAGGTAAAGAGTAATATACATTCCATTTTTATTGATTTTTTCTTAAATTAAGAAAAATGTTCTTATCTGACACTTCATTATCTAATTATTTCTGGGGAATACATCCCAGTTCAATGACTGGGCCTGCCTGTACACTGCTATTGAGAATTTTACATTCCTAATTCTGTCAGGGTCGAAGAGTCCCCATCCTTCGCACAGGAAGTGAGGAAAGTGAACAGGATGATGAAACTGTCCTATTTGAGGCCCCTGGTGTAGGTGCAGGAATTACAGCCAAGCTAGGAAGAGCTAAAGATGCTGTAGTTAGTGGTATATCTGCTGGTCTCACATCCTTTGGGCTCAAGAGAAAAGAAAGTGCCTCGTCTCCATCATCGCCAACTCAACCATTCCCGAAAGCTGTTGCTGAAAAACGGTAAGTAAGAATTTTTATGCTGTAGGGATGAATGGTTAGCCTATTGTTAACCCTTTGGAACCGATTGTGTAACGGAAATTATGATGAAAAAAATACAGGCAGTAGGTTACGTAAGTAGCCAATATCCCGGGTGTGCAGCGTGTAGGCTGGGCTCACGCGAAGGTCACAGTGGCCAGGAATACGGTCCTAAGCATGGAAATGGCATCCTCCCTGGAGACAGCAAGTCTTTTCTTGGCCTTTGCGTGTGATGACATATTTGCGTCACCTGGCCTGCGACCAAGATTTTTCCATGACGTGACTGTAACGTCATCCAGATTGTAGGGGTTAATCATCATTCCTTTTGAAGTTTAATTAAGTTAATGCATATATTGCAACAAGAGTACAGGATATTGAAATTGGGATTAATGCACGTTTTATCCAGGATCTTTTTTTTAGAATCTTACATTACTAACAGTGTGAAATTAGATATATTCGTTTGTGCTTGCATAGATATTTTATGTCAAAAATATTCATGTTGGATCTTTCTTCAGTGCATAACATATAAAATTGGTCTAGATAATGCAGAATAAAAACTTGAAACTGACTCCAGAAACTAAAAGGCACCTGTCTTCCCTCCCCCATAGCCTGTGCTTTTATGATCTTGAGCAATTCCATTGATATAGAATAGACTCAAATGCAATATATCAACAATTATTTTCACAGTTGTTATTTCATGTATCATGATATTTTGGTAATTTCCCTAGGATTGAGGCAGATAAGTATGTTGGCCCTAATTTTAAGATCTGTCTAAAAGTTTCTGAATGATTAAGTGTTTTTGATCAATATTTAGATGTCTCTTTTGACATGTTATATATTCCTTACTGTAGTACTTATGCACACTAGAAGTAGCAGTGCACATACATAGGATGCTGACATGTTAACAAGAATTACTATACCCATAGGATTTTTCATCCAAATAGTAGTACAGCATTATGTCTTGGGAATTTAGCCAACTACCTTTTGCATCCATGATATACAACTTTCATCAGATGGGCATAAACAAAAGTGAACAGAAATCTTTTTGAATATCCATTGCTTTTCATTTTATGCATGCTATATCAGATACATACTTGATATTGCCTTATTAGCACAATATGAATGCAGAATGGAAAACAGCATTGATTTGAGTAGATGTACTTCAGTTCATTAATTAATGACCAGCTAAAGTAACTCTGGATATTCAAGAAAAGGAATTTCGAAACTTGTGGTGCAGCCCTTCTGGTAGCATGGGTTGCCTTTGATACTTAAAGTCATCAGAGCTATATACTCACCAAGAAATATAATGACAAATTAAAAAAATGCACAAAATGATGCTGAGTGATGTGAAATTTTGCTTGAGAAGTACCTGAATATTTATATTAATGGGAATATATATTGATTAAATTTCACAAGCTGCTTCCCCCATTCTCTCTCATGTCTAAACTTAGTGTTTTTATATGCATATTACATTGTACTAGAGAAAAAGATATAAGGCAATTATAATCATGTATATACAGTTGGTTTGTAGTTACTTTGAT
>NC_091561.1:7617859-7620359 GCF_042767895.1 Penaeus vannamei | reverse complement strand
CAGTTGCTGAGTCAAGATCCTTTGAATTTATCATGAGATTCCTGTGATTTTATCGTGTTGTAATATTTCTTTGATTTGTCACTGTCCACTTCTGTCTTCTGAACAGATGAATGTTTTACTTTGTAGCTTTTTGTACACATATATGATAGCATGAATATGCATACATACATATGTTGCATACATAGACAACATACGTATAACCATAGGCCGCATATATATGGGTTACATAAATATCTACATGGGCTACTTCCATGCATACATTCATTCATTCATCCATGCATACATTCATACATACATACATACATGCATGCATATAAATGTGCATGTATAATTACATTTAGTATAAACAAACATACATGCATACAGTACCCACATGCATACAGTACCCACATGCATACAGTACCCACATGCATACTCCTATGTGCATACAATACATAGATAAATGCATACATATACACATACATGCATACATATGTAAACAAGATGGGAGATGGTCTTAGAGTGGGTAATGAAATGCTGTGGATTTATTTTGGAATGTAGATGCGAGACCCCTATCTCCCCAGTGCCGTGGACATGGTGGTGACGAACTTAGACCCTGCATGTCTTTGTCTGTTCTGTCTTGTTTCTCCCCTCCTTTTAACAAGACATCTCCTTTTATACAGCAGTTCCCTTCAAGGCAGGTTTTTGCTTCCATCTGCTGGAGTGTCAGAATGAAAGACTTACACAGCACCTGTACCCACTCTACAAGGAACTTTTTACTGGAAGGCAGCTGCTTGAAACAGAGGTGTGAAGTGGTACTAACTGGCCTTGCTGGATACTGTTTACAAGATGGATACAGAAAATGTTAAAAAACAAATACATACATGTATACATACATACATACATACATACATAGGCCTATATACATGCATATATGTAGTGCTTACAAACTTGTATACAGTATGTACTTACATACATATATGTATGTTCATGCTTTGCTACAGCCCGTACCTCTGCTTTCCCCCACCTACCCTCCTGTCACCGACCTGCTTACATATACATACAGACAAAGAACAAATAAACATACATACATAATGCATGCATGCATGCATACATACATATTGGAGGCATTTAATATCATGAAACTTTATTTTATTTTCCATAGGATATTAGTAAATGACTGAATCTCTCTTTTTCTTAACCTTTCTTATATTTCTCTCTCTCTCTTTCTCTAATTCTTAATCTTTTATCTCTCTCTTTATATCTTATCTAATTCTTCTCCAGTATTACACATTGATTCCTAGTGATAGTTTCCTCATGCAGTAATATAAAGCAGTGCTGCTTAGTATAGTGTATGGGTATATTAGAGTGCACAAGCTTTACTTCTAGTGATAGAGGTTGAAATTATGTCATCGGTTATGATACAAAAAAAGTGATATGGCTAACAGGATATTCTGAATGATGTGATATTCAAGGATTTTGTTGTATTACCTTATAATTAGTGCTGATGTAATTTTTAAAGTGTACTTTTCAGTGTTATTTTCTGTATAGTATTTTTCAGTACATCAGTAAATGAAATGTGGTAGTTTTAATAAAAGAAACTCCTCAGTGCTCATCAGTGAGCTTTTAGTAGTAAATGGCATTCATGATGATTTTTTTTTTCTATTGAGATTCTTATTTCTAATAATATGGTTTAGTATTTGTTTGGATAAATGATACCATGCCTGTTACCACTGTTACTATTTTTCATGATTAATTTTCTTCAGCATTTTTTTTTATTTTTGGCATGTTACAATGCAAGACTGAACATTTTTGCATTTCCTATTTAAAGTGATACTACAATAAATCCCACTAACATTGTTTATATTGAAGGTGCTATCACCCTAACCTTTTATGAACCTTTCTTCATGATATTACATGAGTCCTTGAAAGTCACAGGTGAAGGTTCTTTTTGGTGTATAAATCTAATGTTTTGGGTAAAAGAATTACATTGTGAAATATGACTCACTGGTTAGACTGTCATCAAGGAATCAGGAAGTGAACAGCTTTCCTGGGATAGGGATTTCATAATGTAGAATATTTAGTTGAAGTTGTGTTTGGTGATTTTGAAAGTTAAGATAGCATTGTTCTGTGTAGTAATGCTGAGACAGATTTTTCCTATTTATGTGTTCATAAGGAATGTGTTCATGGATATTACTACCTTTTTTTGGTTTTGTGGAATTTGGTTTTCTGTTTATGGTTTGTTTATATGATTTGTTTTTTGAAAGATTCGTATGAACATCCTTATTAATATTTGCAGAGTGGATATGTTAGCTGAACTTTTCACATTTTTTTAAATCGAACAAAATGGCATATTAAACATTCAAGTGATAGTTTGCTAGTCATTTTTGTTGTCTAGCATAATCCAGGGATCAAGAAGACTAAAGCTTGTGCATGTCAGTGTTCTCATTGTCACAGGAAATTCAGTGTCCATTGTGCTTGGGCTTCTCCTAAAGGCAAATAAATACTATCAAAATTTGGA
>NC_091561.1:7605359-7610359 GCF_042767895.1 Penaeus vannamei | reverse complement strand
ATGGCGGTTCTACTTCCAATAAACCAGGATCTGGCAACAACGGAGGCTTCTGGAACAACGGCGGTTCTACTTCCAACAAACCCGGTTCCTATCGCCCTGGGAGATCGGTTCCACAGAGAAGAACCAGAGAAGCCGAAAAACTGAAATCCAAATTATGTCCACTTTGCGCTCTGGGCAATCTTGCGTCGGGAAGCGGTTCTGTCAGCGGTTCCTGGAGTGGTTCAGC
This sequence comes from Penaeus vannamei, assembly GCF_042767895.1. Lineage (NCBI taxonomy): Eukaryota > Metazoa > Arthropoda > Malacostraca > Decapoda > Penaeidae > Penaeus > Penaeus vannamei. The sequence continues at coordinate 7,610,133 of NC_091561.1, read as the reverse complement.
ATCGGGAAGCGCCTCAGGATCTGGGTCGGGTTCAGTTAGTGGTTCGTGGAGTGGTTCTGGTTCTGGCAGTGGGTCAGGATCAGGATCTGCCAGTGGGTCGTGGAGTGGTTCTGGTTCAGGAGGATCGGGCAGCGGTTCAGGTTCAATCAGTGGTTCCTGGGGAGGCAATGGTGGAGGATCCGGTAGTGGTTCGGGATCTGGTTCCATTTCTGGAAGCGGTTCAGGGTCTGGTTCCATTTCTGGAGGCGGTTCGGGATCCGGCTCAGGAAGTGGTTCATGGGGCGGTTCTGGTAGTGGTTCAGGATCTGGTTCCATCTCTGGAGGCGGTTCAGGATCTGGTTCAGGAAGTGGTTCATGGGGCGGCTCTGGCAGTGGTTCAGGATCTGGTTCAATTTCAGGAGGCGGTTCAGGATCTGGTTCCATCTCTGGAGGCGGTTCAGGATCTGGTTCATGGGGCGGTTCTGGCAGTGGTTCAGGGTCTGGTTCAATTTCTGGAGGCGGTTCTGGCAGTGGTTCAGGGTCTGGTTCAATTTCTGGAGGCGGTTCTGGCAGTGGTTCAGGGTCTGGTTCAATTTCTGGAGGCGGTTCTGGCAGTGGTTCAGGGTCTGGTTCAATTTCTGGAGGCGGTTCTGGCAGTGGTTCAGGGTCTGGTTCAATTTCTGGAGGCGGTTCAGGATCCGGGTCATGGGGCGGTTCTGGTAGTGGTTCAGGATCTGGTTCCATCTCTGGAGGTGGTTCGGGAAGTGGTTCTATTTCTGGAGGCGGTTCGGGATCCGGTTCAGGAAGTGGTTCATGGGGCGGTTCTGGTAGTGGTTCAGGATCTGGTTCCATCTCTGGAGGCGGTTCAGGAAGTGGTTCATGGGGCGGTTCTGGCAGTGGTTCAGGATCTGGTTCAATTTCTGGAGGCGGTTCAGGATCTGGTTCAATTTCTGGAGGCGGTTCAGGATCTGGTTCCATCTCTGGAGGCGGTTCAGGATCTGGTTCCATTTCTGGAGGCGGTTCGGGATCCGGTTCAGGAAGTGGTTCATGGGGCGGTTCTGGTAGTGGTTCAGGATCTGGTTCCATCTCTGGAGGCGGTTCAGGATCTGGTTCCATCTCTGGAGGCGGTTCAGGATCTGGTTCAGGAAGTGGTTCATGGGGCGGTTCTGGCAGTGGTTCAGGATCTGGTTCCATCTCTGGAGGCGGTTCAGGATCTGGTTCCATCTCTGGAGGCGGTTCAGGATCTGGTTCATGGGGCGGTTCTGGCAGTGGTTCAGGATCTGGTTCCATCTCTGGAGGTGGTTCGGGAAGTGGTTCATGGGGAGGATCCGGTAGTGGTTCGGGATCTGGTTCCATTTCTGGAGGTGGCTCAGGCTCCGGTTCAGGAAGTGGTTCTTGGGGAGGCTCTGGTAGCGGATCAGGTTCTGGCTCGATTTCTGGTGGAAGCAGTGGTTCCTGGGGTGGTTCAGGCAGTGGTTCAGGATCAGGTTCAGTATCCGGAGGAGGTTCAGGAAGCGGTTCATGGGGTGGTTCAGGCAGCGGCTCAGGATCGGGCTCAATCTCTGGTGGAGGCGGTGGTTCCTGGGGCGGGTCAGGCAGTGGTTCAGGATCGGGTTCAATCTCAGGAGGAGGATCTGGAAACTGCCCTGGTTCATGCGGCGGAGGGAGTGGTTCAGGCCATCAAGTGGGCGGGAGTGGCGGCGGAGTAGCAGGGGCCGGCAGCGGTTCATACACCAACAAGCCAGGCGTCGGCGGTTCAGGGCACCAAGTGGGAGGCAGCGGCGGAGGTTTCGGAGGCGCCAAGGGGACCTCCTGGAGCACAGCCGGGGCTTTCGGGTCCAACGGCGCCGGAGGTATCGGGGTCAAGTTGGACGTCAGGAGCAGCTAGGATGACCTGACTTGGTTGTCATAGAGAGAGAGAGAGAGAGAGAGAGAGAGAGAGAGAGACAGAGAGAGAGAGAGAGAGAGAGAGAGAGAGAGAGAGAGAGAGAGAGAGAGAGAGAGAGAGAGACGGACATGTCATTCATTCAGATAATTACTGTTACTGTTATTTTTTATTATTATGAAAGTTATTTTTTTGCTATCGTTGGAATTCGGCATTTTCTTGGGTGATTCTTATCACATGTAATTTTGTCTCTCATTTTTGTCTTTCTCCTTATCTACACACACACACACACACACACACACACACACACACACACACACACACACACACACACACACATATATATATATATATATATATATATATATATATATATATATATATATATATATATATTTCTCTCTCTCTTTATGCATACATACATACATACACACATACATACATACATACATATATATATATATATATATATATATATATATATATATATATATATATATATATATATGTATGTATGTATGTATTTCTCTCTCTCTTTATACATACATACATACACACACACACACACACACACACACACACACACACACACACACACACACACACATATATATATATATATATATATATATATATATATATATATATATATATATATGTGGTTTCTTCAGTCTAGCCATTATGATTATTTTCTTTGACATAATCGGTATCAATGCTGTGTTTTTATGTTTATTGAAAATTTCATTTCTAAATGAATTTGATAATCCAATAAAAATTATATTTCTATGATGTGTTTTGTTGCAATTCACCATTCTGTAAATCGGTTATTTCAGTGTAATAAACACACTGCACCAAGATGAAATAATACAGTCAATATGACTCCACAAGAGGTCGCCATGGAGGGTAATAATCTCAGAATTATACTTTGGTAAAAAAAAAAAATCATTTATTATTATTATTATCATCATCATTATTATCATGATCAGTGATATTATTATTGTCAGTTATTGTTATTATTATTATTATCATTATTATCACCATTATTATTATAATTATCATTACCGTTTTTATTATCCTTAACATTATTATTACTATCATCATTACTTTCATGATTATTATTATGATAGTAATCATTATTATTGTGATGATTATAATCAGTATCACTACTATTATTTTTCAAAGGACATTTGGGGAATCGAAATACTCCGATGTGAATTACCAGAGTTTCCTCTCCCGTAGGATGCAAAAACAACAAACTTAATAGAGTGAACAGACACAAAAGTAATTAGTGCGATATCTCGAATAACGAACTTGATAACCAAAAAGCATGTCAGTTGTCTAATAGTCTCAGTAATTATGATGATAGTCATGATAAATACCGATGATAAAAGATAATTTCTGCCGTTACTGTAATAATGAAAACATCAATGAGTCAATGATAAACAACAACAGTAATAATGATAAATGATAAAGATGATGATGATATAAATGATGATAATAATAGTGATACTAATTATAATCATGATAATAATAATAGTGATAATAATTATAATCATGATAATAATAACAGTGATACTGATCTTGACAATGATGATGATAATAATGATAATAATAATAGTAACAATGATAATAATAAGGCTAAGGTTATAGAAATGGATCCGTTTCTACACGATTATTTTCTTTCTCGGAGGCCGGATCCGGTTCCCGATCCTATCCTATCCTAACCTAGTAGTAGTAGTAATAATCATGATAAGAAGAATGATAATAACAGTGACAGTGACAATGACTGTCACTGTTACTATCATTCTTCTTAAGATTATTATTACTACTATAACAATAGTTGTAAGAATCATAATAACAAACAGTCAATACTGATAACAACAATAACAATAGATACATAAAACATATTTGTCGTAATCCTCAAGCATATCAACGCAGAATTTAGATATGAAAAATAGTTATACAGTTAGATAAAAAATATATAAATAAAACAATCATAAGTATTTAGATAACATCACATCCAGCTCCTTAATAATAGTTCATCAGGATTCGTAACTTACCTTTTCTCAAAATGTTGGCGCATGATCGCTTTCGGAGGAGGTTCCAATTCACAAAAGGTAAATAACACAAAGGATAGCAGCGTCAGACTGAGTCTATTTCGCGCCTTTTTCGGGAATGTTTGTGGTCTTAGTGACGTCATAATTTACGTCACGATACATCTTTAATATTTCAAAAAAGATAAAGATTTCATATTATATAATAAAACAGACTCAAAATGACAAGAGAAGATAAAAGTATTACAAATTAAAATGGAAAAACAGTATATAAAGATAACAAGCGTAAATTATTTGAGAAAATTAAAAGCTTATTAAGATAGATATATAATATCGATTATATAAAAAAGAGTAAAGATTGATTAAATAGAAATTTCAGTCTCAAAGACAAACCAAATAAAAAATAACTAATAAAAATCGAAAAAAATAGAGAAAACGTCTAGAAAAAAGGGGATACATGACTAAAGATAAACATAAAAACAAACAAAAATGTCAAACAAGGGAGCTAGATAACCCCATATCAAAAAAACTAGCATTATCATAATTATTATTATCATTAATGTTATCGTTGTTGTTGCTGTTTATGTTATCACTGTTATCATTACTATCATTATTGTTATCGTTAGTATTTTCAACGTTATTATTATTAGCCTACTATTATCATCATCATTTAATGATCACCATTATCATTATTTCATTATCATTGTTATCATTATCATTACTATTGTTATCATTATCATTACTATCATTATCATTATTATTGTTATTGTCATCTTCATCATTGTTATTACAGCTATAAGTAACTGTTCCTACTATTTAGTTTTCTACATAGTTTAAAGGATATTCCAGTGCAGGT
>NC_091561.1:7560359-7590359 GCF_042767895.1 Penaeus vannamei | reverse complement strand
GTATCTGTCTAAACACGCACACATACATGCACACATAAACGAGAACACACACACATAATTTGGAATGTGAGAGAGATGAAAGTGTTGCAATCAAAGTTAACTAACAAGCAAGAACATACATCCTGAGTATTTACTTACATACATATTAATGTGACAGAGGGTTATGATCTTAAATAGAATTATGAGCCGTTGATTACACTATCATCGCGATAAGATGCATTAAGATGTATTAAGAACAATTTTCGTACAGGAAATGTGGTGATATCCTCGAATATCTCAAGTTCTTGATGCAGACTAACCCCAGGTATTGTTTTGAAGTTAAAAAAGGTAATTTTCTATATTACGTCCGCAAAACCGATATCGACGATTTTGGTATCGTTGGATTCCTCTCACTCTATACAATGCAAATATGTAGGTTTTATTGCTCGGAAATAGTGTTTGCGGCAAACTTGGCCCCGATAGCGGGGGCGACGATGTCGGAGTGGCGGACGTAATTCATAATTCGTAATTCGTAATTCACAGTGAAAATAATCATGGTTATTCACATGATTTTCCATTGCAAGGGCCGCGCCCTCTGCGACCCCCCTGGGGGGGGGTGCTGCCCCCAACCCCCGCCGAGGAAACAAAACCTCCATCACGTATTTACGGCAGGGTAGAGAGCACACGAACTAGATGCGGAGCCGATAAGCTACAATAACCTAGGATTTTTAAGGTACTAACCTAATTGATAGATGCCGCTAATAGTGGGGAGGGTGCTCCTTTGCCGCAGAAGGTGAAGGAGGCAGGGTGCGTCCGGCAGGAGGTCCGAGGCCGGAGGATACAGCGACGCTGCAGCACACAGGAAGTGGTGCAACCTCACATTCAGGTCCTGGTAGTGCATGAGGAACATGCACCGAGCCAGGTACCCCGCGAAGTGCTTTTTCCTGCGGCCACAGACATCTCTAACATTTCTTCCTGGCTGGTCGATATTTCGCGCAGGAAATCCGTCTCCGAGTACGAGCACCCTCCACACTCGGCCATCGCGGCGGCTATGACTGACTTCTGAACGCGACGGTTATTTCGGTTAGGAATACGGATGTCGTTATTCCAGAGGACGGGAAACTCGACCTTGAGGCCATCGGTGTAACATCGAAAGAGGCGCAAAACCCTCCGACATCGACGATGATTGTGTAACGCTCTAGCCTGCCGGGAATACGTGGTGGTTTTGTTTCCTCGGCGGGGGTTGGGGGCGGTAGCCCCTCCACCCCCCCAGGGGGAGTCGCAGGGTGCACAGCCCCCTGCAAAGGAAAGTCATGTGAATAACCATGGTTAGTTTCACTGTGCGTTATATTATTAGTGTTATTTAACCCCGCATTTTCCCTGGAACCTTCCATGCCCTCCCTTGCTATCGGGGCCAAGTTTGCCGCTACCGGGGAGTTTCCGAGCAATAAAACCTACATATTTGCATTGTGTAGAGTGAGAGGAATCCAACGATACCAAAATCGTCGATATCGGTTATGCGGACGTAATATAGAAAAAAAAAAAAAACTTTTCAGGAATAATGACCTCCCTTCATCACATGAAGTTAATACAAAGAAGCATGCAAGAATAACAACAAAATTCTACTGATTTTCTTTTCATGGCTGAAAAGCAGAAGCACCAACACAGAGCATGAGTCTCGTGACGCTAGCGCTGCTGTGCGTGGCGGTGGCTGCGCTGTGGGCGTACTCGAAATGGCGCCACAGCTACTGGGCCTCGAGGGGTGTGCCGACGCCGCCGTACGTCCCTATCCTTGGTCACATGCATCAAGCGCTCTCGAGGGAAGGGAAATGGAAGTATGATTCAGTGGTAATGGCTGTTTGTCTTTTTTTGCGTTCTTATGTTCATCAGAATTCCAAATTACTTCGTCCAGTATAGTGTGTCGCGGGATTTTAGGAAGAGCAGGGAAAAAACATTGGAATATTTAGAAATAGACCTGCTGAATTTATTTATAGGAAAGAAAACAAGAATTTAGCATCTGAATGCTATTGGTCCTTATTTTTCCAATGGCAGAGGAGGGGGGGTCACCGCCTCTCCCCCCGGACCCTTGATGGATGGGAGATTTACTAGAATATGTTGAAAGGTATTAATGAGAATGAATATCTTTACAATACTAAAGATACATTTGACCGGTTTCGAATACATCGTCAGAAATACATGTATTTCTGACGAAGATACATTCGAAAATGGTCAAATACATCTCTTGCATTGTGGAGATATTCATTCTCATTCATACCTTTCTACATTTGTCAACATGAATACGGTTCATTACTAGAATATATAAATGAGTAACATAAATTCTGTACATGACTTTCAACAACAATAAGTGACCTGAATGGCTACTAAGGTACCTGATTGATGATTGCATAAGAGGTGGGTTCTCATTAATTCATTGACAGCAATAACTAACATTTAAGAAGCATAAGTGGACGCTTTTTTATTATTATTTTTTCCCCCCGATATTTGTCGAGGTTCAACTAAGCAAACACTTTTGTTATATCATGTATATTATTTTCATCAAACCTAAAAGATGCCCCCAAATGTTTGGCTACGTCCCAGATCCTGAACTATATATATATATATATATATATATATATATATATATATATATATATATATATATTATATATGTGTGTGTGTACGGACTATATTGTGAGTTTTGTTAGATATGACTGTTTAAATTAAGATATTTGTTACTCTACCTTTAAACACGTATTTAATAGCTTTTGATGTCATATAAAATCGAAAGGTGTTCATTTATAATTTTAATCATGCCACTGACAAATCAAGTAGCGAAATGGGATTAATTAAGAATGTCAAAAATCGCTACAGCATCGTCAGTTAAATGTTTGAAGGGAGAGGACAGACATAGAAAACGGTTATTCACTTAAAACAGTCTTCATAATTACAATAATGTTTTTCCAAGTATCAAAACATGAATGTATGTGTGTGGACCTACACTGTATAAGGCACGGATATATATATATATATATATATATATATATATATATATATATATATATATATATATATATATATATACTATATACTCTAGTTCATTAACGGGAATATTTTGTCTAAATCTCCTTCCAGGCTTATCACAAATATGGCGGATCGAAGTTTTGTGGACTGTATGAATTCTTTACGCCGGTCCTGCTGGTGGGGGATCCCGACCTCCTCAAACACATCTTCGTGAAGGACTTTGACCACTTCGTCGACAGAATGACTTTAGCATTGCCACACGAAAAAGACAAGATGAGGGCTCAAATGTTGTCGTTAAAGAAAGGAGAAGAATGGAAACAGCTGAGAGCCATCATGAGTCCGACCTTCTCTTCGGGCAAAATGAAGGGAATGTTTCCTCTTGTGTGTGAAAAGGCCGACGCCTTCGTCGCTTTCTCTCTCAATGACTCGCGAGGGAAACCCTATGTTGATATGAAATACAATTTTGGTCGCTTTACCATAGACACTATTGCCTCTTGCGCCTTTGGCATCGAGTGCAATTCACTTGTAGACGAAGACGCCGAATTCCCCAAAAGAGCTGACAAAATTTTCGAAGCAACTCCTTTCGATATTCTAAAATTCTTATTTATGAATACGTTACCTAGCCTAGCAAAGTTGCTCAACCTCCGGTTCACTCATCCTGAAGCTGATTTCCTGGAGGAAGTTGTAAGACACACAATAAAGGAAAGACTGAAAGGAGAAAGACGTGGGGATTTCTTGGACTTACTCTTGGAAGCTCGCAATTCTGATGGCGCCGCCAAGGAAGTGAAGGGAACTGGAGTTGATAGTACTACCAAGTCAAAATATCGTAAGTACTGGGTTCATAACTTTCTATTCTAACACCAAATATTGCAAGATGTTATTTCACCATAATATCGGCATTAGTGAAAGGAAAACAGCCACTATAATAAATGAAAATAATGCTTTTCGTTTCGAATTCTTCAGAAATTACACGTTATTCACATTAGTAATCTGGTCTGGATCTCCCAAACAGTGCTGGATGACACCACCATCGCCTCCCAGTGCATGTTGTTCCTCATTGCTGGCTATGAAACCACAACTACTACTCTAGGCTTTGCTGCCTTTCAGTTGGCTAAGAATCCAAGTGCACAAGAAAAACTCCGTCAAGAGATCCAAGATTTGGTTCATGAAGAAGGTGATATTACTTACCAAGGGGTCATGGAAGCTAAATACCTCGATGCATGTTTGATGGGTAAGTTCCAACATTCAACTGAATTCTGCATTTTTCTGTTACAGTGACAATAATAAGTTGCCAATGAAAAGCATTTAGGTCTCTGAAATGCGACAATACAAGTAATCATAGTTATAGCGAGAAAAAAAAAAAAATTTCCATTTGTTTATTACCGAGTTTTGAATACTCTATTTTTGTCAGATAAGCACATGGGCACACGAATCTTAACTTTTCCTTTTTTACTTTGCTTTCAACAATATACTGAAATATCTTAAATGGTTGGTTTGAAGTAAATGTGAGAATAATTATACTTGTGAAATAAAATTGATTTTTGGAATGCGCCCGTAACTGGTGTACTGTTATTAATTGATGAATATTTGAAAAATATTAAGGAATAAAAGGAATACATAATCGTCACATAGTATTAATAATCAGTGATGAAATCATTCAGTAACATTTCATTATCTCCACATTTTCTGTTTTTCTCTGCATGTGCACATGTACAGCTACACAGAAAATCATCGTTAGGTGTTGAAACATTCAATAACAAATAAAACCTTATGTTACAGAAGCGTTGGTATTTTAGGTTTTTAATTGGTCTTGTTCTGATTCATGTCTCGAATAGTTCCAGAATTTATATGGATTCACTGCGAGATGATTTTTTATCCGAAAGGGATGGAATATGCCTTGCAATATTCAGATTAGCCACACACGCCCAAAAGTAGTTGGAAAATCAGGGATACAAACAGTTTTGTTTCGTTAACAACTTTATTTCAAAAGGTTTCGTTTCTTGCATGATTTTCTAACAATATTTTTCTGTGTAACTACATGTGTGTCTCTGCCCCTGCTCTGGTCTCCCTGTCTCTGTCTCTCTATATAGATGTATAGATATACTATATATATGTATATATATGTATAGATATAGATATATACATATACATTTATTCAACAGAAACACTACGCCTGTTTCCTCCCGCAACAGTTCTAGAACGAATATGCACACGTGACTATCGGTAGGTAGCAATGCTAAAATCCATGAATTTCACAACTAGGAAATACAAGTTAACGTTGCCATTGTAGGGCAATGAAATTTCTGTCATGCAATAATTATAGCTAATTAGGTATTCCATGGATGTTTTTGGTACTGCTGGAAAGTAACTCAGATGCTCAAAACTAAAATGCCAACACTTCCTTATGAATCATATTCTCATTTTCATATCATGTACCATTTTTCAAAATTGGGCTAGCTTCGAATGAGTAGTGTCGAAATGGTTTGATGAATAACAATTATATTGCTTTCATATGTATATGGGTGATCAGATAGTGGAGTAATAGTTCCCAGAAAATGCGAAAATAGCTTGTGGGTGGCTGTGATAGTCTGGGAATGCTGTTAGTTATTGCAATGGCAATGATCTCTTGTTAGGTTATCTCTAACGTTTATTTTCCCACGCTTACTAATACCTTGGCACCGCAGGCTTCCTGGCACTGACCTGACGATCAAGGCTGGTGACAAAATACAGTGCCCTGTCTGGAGTATCCACCACGACCCTAAGTACTGGCCCGAGCCAAATGAGTTTCGTCCGGAGCGCTTTTTGCCCGAGAACAAGGCCAGCATGAAGAACTTCGCCCACATGCCTTTTGGAATAGGACCCAGGAACTGCCTTGGTGAGTCTTAAGGATTTTGAACTGTGTAAGGAGGGGAAAGAAAGAATCTGATTAGCTTGTATACATTTGCAAGATTTGATATGTTTTTAATGGAATCATATTTTCCAGCCATGAGGTTTGCCCTAATGGAAGCCAAGGTTGTCTTGTCGAAACTGTTGCTTGCGGGAGAGCTGCACCCTGCACCAGGACACGAAGAAATTGTGCTGGAGCCTGGAATCTTTGGTATCATTAGGACCAAGGGTGGAGTCAATGTTACCCTGAAGGCACTCTAGAATTAAAGAAATGGACGTCGGATCCTCAGAGCTGTGTAAAAGAAACAACTTCCACTGCCATTTAAGTACGGTGCTGGTCCTGCACTGCAACTCTTATATACATAGTTCCTTTTCTCTCTTTCGCTTGGTAGACGTCATGTCAAATCACAGTGAAAGAACTTTTTCTTTTAAAGAATACCTAGAATTGATTCACTATATAATGAAAAATTGTTCAACTCGTGATAACATATTAACAGTAAAATAAAATGAGTGCTTCATAAATGTCGTTATCCAGAGCCCAACTATACATTATATGTATAAAATATTCAACTGCATTTAGCCATTAGAAGGTCATGTGTGAATGAATGAGTCTAGGGACACTGTTCCCTTTACTATTCTTAAGTAATATATACCTCCTTTCGCTCAACGTGTAGTGCACTGTGAACAGTGTATTTGATTTATATTATTGGGTGTTTGTAGTTTTGCCGATTAAGTAGAAAGGTAACAATTTAACAGCGTAATAGAGTCATCATTTACCATGTGAAATAGTAGTCATCATTTAACAAGCAAAGTGGAGACCTGAGTAGTTATTAATGAACAAGAGTTCATAGGTTCTCTAAACCGCCAGGAAGGAGAATTTGATTAATCATTTGAATTCCAGAACCTACAAAAGATGCAACATGTTACTAACATTTTCAATCAGGGAAAAGGGTATAAATATGACATAAGACCGAAAAAGCAACACGACATCGTGACTATAATTAATAAGGTTTGGGTAAGGCTGTCCTGTTACTTTCAGAAGCCACGACAGTCTTCCATAGCTAATCGCTGATTGGATTATTTACAGTATTTGTTTTATTATTCATACTTTTTTATAATCAGTAATAATCTGTATAAACGTTGAAAATTGGGAACGTAAGAAGATAGCTCATTTAAGAGCATTTACATTTCCGAAAGAACGTTAATAGGTTGAGGTCAAGATACTAAAATGTTCGAATCTAGTCTTATATTTTTTATTAAAAAATATGAAAGAAACAACCAGTCATTGAGGTCCAAGTACTATGATGTTCAAATCTAGTCTCGTCATATTTTTTACTTAAAAAAATATGAAAGAAACAACCACAGCACAATTCCAATAAGATTATTATATCCTCCACATATCCGACTTCGAATAGTATATATATACACATCTATACATCCTCTTTAAAATGCTAATACATTTAAACAGTCTCTCAGAAGAACTGGTTAATCATCAGTACATTCATAATGCATTAAACACAAAATTGAAATTACTCCTTTTTCATTTCCGGAAGGAAGCTGTTTTCTAGTTGTTATTGCGAATGTTGACGACTTTCGTTTGTGTGAATTGTCTATATCAATTAACATTACTCTAGGCCAGGTAAAGCAGCCTAGAGTATACACGGGGTTGTTATAGGCTAATAATGATAATAATTAAACCTATGTGTATATTGTTTATACATATACACATATGTTAGGCTAGATAAGTTTATACCCCCAGGTATAGAATGGGCTTGGCTACAGTATACCCCATCCCTTTTTCATGTAAAAAGTATATTACTATATTGCCAGAAGATAGCAGTGGGTGTTGATGCAGATCATGCAGTGATATCGCAACTATAGATATTTCTTGTACATGTAATTCTACAGACCCCAAAATATTTAACTTGAATTTAAATATATATTCACACGGGCTACCTTGCAGAAGCATTCTATCATAAATCCTTTTATTAACCGTAAAGGCCAACATATTTCGATTTTTTTTATATGCATATCTTTGTTGTTTATACTCTGGACAAGAATTCACTTTATTATGGTCAGAATTCAATATTACTTTTCTTTTGTCAATTTGTGACTCATCACAAATTTGTTTAGTCAGTTTGTAATAATAATTACAACTATAACTACATTTAGATTAGTGATGTATATATATATATATATATATATATATATATATATATTTGTGTGTGTGGTATTCTGTAGTGTTCAATCGTGTCGCTGTTTCTTTGTAGATTATGTTTATATGTGCAAATGCTCAGAATGCGCAGTGTAAATATCACTGTAAGGTTGGCCATACCTCTTTGTTAGATTAAGATATTTAATACACTGCGCGAAATCAGATTTGGTGATGGTAAGAATTTGTTAAACATGAATTCAAAGACATGTTAGAAAATAAGGTACAGAAATATTTTTTACGTTAAAGGAATGTAAATTATTGTTTACATTAGAACCATTCAAAGGAGCAGAGAATTGCTTTAACTTAAAAAGACAACTTGATGGCTCTTTTTATTGGTCTAATGTCTACAATGTTTATTTAAAGATTGATCATTAAAATCATTTTTGAATACTGTGTTAGTTTGCTTATTACGGTTCCAGACCTGGAAGTGCACGAGGTTCCTGCAAACACGTCATTGGTTTTCTCTGGTGTATATATATATATATATATATATATATATATATATATATATATATATATATATATATATATATATATATATATTTACATACACACACACACACATATATATATACACATATATACATATATACACCTACCCACATGCATATATGTACAGCCAGCAACAAAAGCGGTGACGCCTCGCCAGTCTATAGGATGGTTCAAATGTGAGGAGGTGGAAAAGTACGGAAATCAGGCGAAGAAGTGCAATAATGACGGAAATATACATGGAGAGAGAGAGAGAGGGATCGCTTTTATTCGTTTAGTTGTTAATTTGATGGATATATTAGAAACCTGCCTCAAGAAACAAATTATCGTATATTTCTCGAAGATGATTATCAAGAAATCTTATCACATCGTTTTATTTAATTATCTTATAATATTTTCTATAAAAAAAACTTAAACAGCGCTGGAACTGACTATTCATATTAATATTCGTCAGACGGAAATATCCTCCATATATTTATGAAGGATGTATATTAATATATGGCTTTGCATTATCTTAAGCAACTACTCTCTCTCTCACTTCGTCTTGTATCACCTGGATCCGCTATTTAGATAATGGTAAACTTTTGATATGTTATTTGGAAAAGAACAGATGACATTAGTCCATACGCCATTATATTTCCAAATGTTTACAATTATTTCATTACCAAAAATAACGAAATGAATATGTAAAAGACGGATATCGAAAGCAATGGGTTTCTTGAATAGTTTGGAGGGGAAACATCGACAAGGTGTTGGACACCAACCGCTGAAACGACAAATAAAGGCCTACAGTCAAGGCTGACGGAATATCCCCTTAGCCTTGGGTAGAGTGAAGCTTGACTCGGCCCTTCGCGGGGTGAGTGAGCAAGCGTGAACTGGGAAAGGGGTTCGCTGGGAAGTGCCCTGTCTGTCCAGGTCTAAAGAGTGTCAATTAATAATTTGACACTAAAAGATATGGTAATAGTATAAGTTTCGCAACACTTGCATCCTGTATACCCCACCATCCTTATATTAATACACCGCTGCACACATTCACTGCTTTTCATTTTACACCATTCAATTGCACTAACAGTTTCGGAAATAATATAATGAATTAAATTGACTGACGATGCACTTTAAATCAATTTGTATCTCAAACTTAATGCTGATATAATAGACATTAATACTTTCAGTAAGTATTTGATTGCGAGGGGCGGAGCCAAGTAGCCCATCACGCTCAAGTTGACCCCAACCAAACCGTGCTTTGCGATTCATGGTCGTGGTTCGTAGGAGAAACACAAACGAAATAAAAGGAAAACGGAATCGATACCTACACCTTTACACCCCATTACCCTCGAAGTTTTGCGGCCAAAGCCATTTATTAATGTTTGGTAGCTCAAGGGGCGCTTTTTGACACGATACATTATTCATACCCACAAATATTACTCACAATGTGTATGTGTGTGTGTGTGTGAGAGAGAGAGAGAGGGAGGGGGGAGAGAGTGAGAGGGAGAGGGGTGGAGGTACAGACACTAGCCTCGATAAGATGGAACTGAAACATAGCCGAACACTCACTCCTTGCTTTGCCTAGCGAATCTAAATCACCCCCTCCCCCCTTTCCTAACTATGTCCAGGTTGTTTGAACGTGGGCCACCTCTCAGGGCAAGAAGAGCGAGATCTCTCCAAGCCATATCTGGCGAGGCGACATCGCTTTTGTTGTTGGGTGTACACATGTGCGTGTGTTTATTTTGACTTGTCGCTTAACAGGAGTCCAAGAGATGCTCTACATTCACAACTTTTATAAGAAAACGTCACTTATGAATATCTAATATACCAAATGCAATTTACAAAGCACACTACTACAAACAAATTAAACAATCAAATGCATTTGAGATTTATTTATAGGCGATAAGAGAAATGCCAATCAACATGACTGGTAAAAACTGCAGCAGTGTATTATCACTGGTCGACTTCAGTCCTTAGTTAGATACTGCGCCTAAGACTGCACGCGTTTCCCCAAAGCCACAGCCCAAGGTAATGCTATGCGTATATATTTATATGTGTATCACTGCACGGGAAATTTTCTGGTATGTCATCCCCTGAAAGCATGAGAAGAATTTAATGTCTGGAAGAGAGGTAGGAGTTAAGCTAGCATTTTCGCGGCCGTGGATGTGTGTGTGTGTGTGTGTGTGTGTGTGTGTGTGTGTGTGTGTGTGTGTGTGTGTATTTTTTTTTACTCAGTTTAAGTATCTGTCTAAACACGCACACATACATACATGCACACATTAACACAAACACACATAATTTGGAATGTGAGAGATGAAAGTGTTGCAATCAAAGTTAACTAACAAGTAAGAACTTACATCCTGAGTATTTACTTACATACTTATTTACGTGACAGAGGGTTATCATCTTAAAATAGAATTATAAGTCGTTGATTACACTATCATCGCGATATGATGCAGTCAGACGCACTTTAAGCAGATAGCAATATATTTCACAGTATTTTCCTTCTAAGGCTAGTCTGTGCCCGTTTTCTTCTTACTGTAAGTAGATGACTCGATTAAGAATATCGGATATTAGGACAAAATTATAATTCACGTATCTACATCTGCATAAACATTACACTGTGTATTAAGAACAATTTTCGTACAGGAAATGTGGTGATATCCTCGAATATCTCAAGTTCTTGATGCAGACTAACCCCAGGTATTGTTTTGAAGTTAAAAAAAGGTAATTTTCTATATTACGTCCGCATAACCGATATCGACGATTTTGGTATCGTTGGATTCCTCTCACTCTATACAATGCAAATATGTAGGTTTTATTGCTCGGAAACCCCCCGTTAGCGGCAAACTTGGCCCCGATAGCGGGGCCGACGATGTCGGAGCGGCGGACGTAATACATAAAATTACCCTAATAATATAACCCCACAGTGAAAATAATCATGGTTATTCACATGATATTCCATTGCAGGGGGCCGCGCCCCCTGTGACCCCCCTGGGGGGGTTGCTGCCCCCCAACCCCCACCGAGGAAACAAAACCTCCATCACGTATTCACGGCAGGATAGAGAGCACACGAACTAGATGCGGAGCCGATAACCTACAATAACCTAGGATTTTTAAGGTACTAACCTAATTGATAGATGCCGCTAATAGTGGGGAGGGTGCTCCTTTGCCGCAGAAGGTGAAGGAGGCAGGGTGCGTCCGGCAGGAGGTCCTAGGCCGGAGGATACAGCGACGCTGCAGCACACAGGAAGTGGTGCAACCTCACATTCAGGTCCTGGTAGTGCATGAGGAACATGCACCGAGCCAGGTACCCCGCGAAGTGCTTTTTCCTGCGGCCACAGACATCTCTAACATTTCTTCCTGGCTGGTCGATATTTCGCGCAGGAAATCCGTCTCCGAGTACGAGCACCCTCCACACTCGGCCATCGCGGCGGCTATAACTGACTACAGAACGCGACGGTTATTTCGGTTAGGAATACGGATGTCGTTATTCCAGAGGACGGGAAACTCGACCTTGAGGCCATCGGTGTAACATCGAAAGAGGCGCAAAACCCTCCGACATCGACGATGATTGTGTAACGCTCTAGCCTGCCGGGAATACGTGGTGGAGGTTTTGTTTCCTCGGCGTGGGTTGGGGGGTAGCAGCCCCCCTTCCCCCTGGGGGAATCGCAGTGTGCACAGCCCCCTGCAAAGGAAAGTCATGTAAATAACCATGGTGAGTTTCACTGTGCGTTATATTATTAGTGTTATTTAACCCCGCATTTTCCCTGGAACGTTCCATGCCCTCCCTTGCTATCGGGGCCAAGTTTGTCGCTAACGGGGGTTTTCGAGCAATAAAACCTACATATTTGCATTGTATAGAGTGAGAGGAATCCAACGGTACCAAAATCGTCGATATCGGTTATGCGGACGTAATATAAAAAATTACATAAAATACATTTTCAGGAATAGTTTTTCTTTCTTCATTACATTACTTTTTTATCGGTTAAGATAAAAAGCCACTCTGGAATTTCTTCAAATCACTTTTTGAAGTTCCTTTGATCGAGTTTTTTTCTGTGTCTTTTATGAATCTGATAGTTTTTCATCATGAGTAATTTACAGTGGGAAAAATAGCCTAAGCATATCTCATTCTCCGAAAAAACACCATCAGTTTTGTTCCATAAAATGTTTCGTCTAACCTAAATGTTCCTAAGATGGCATATTCATCAATCAGGAAATTTGTTATTACTTTTTCACACACAAAAATACCACACACACACCGCATGTATTTATATATGTGTGTGTGTGTGTGTAGAGAGAGAGAGAGAGAGAGAGAGAGAGAGAGAGAGAGAGAGAGAGAGAGAGAGAGAGGGGAGAGGAGAGAGAGAAAGAGAAAGAGAGAGACGAATTGAGAGGAGCGCCATAATGACCTCCCTTCATCACATGAAATTAGTACTAAGAAGCATACAAGAATAACAACAAAAGTCTACTGATTTTCTTTTCATGGCTGAATAGCAGAAGCACCAACACAGAGCATGAGTCTCGTGACGCTAGCGCTGCTGTGCGTGGCGGTGGCTGCGCTGTGGGCGTACTCGAAATGGCGCCACAGCTACTGGGCCTCGAGGGGTGTGCCGACGCCGCCGTACGTCCCTATCCTTGGTCACATGCATCAGTCGCTCTCGAAGGAAGGGAAATGGAAGTATGATTCAGTGGTAATGGCTGTTTGTCTTTATTTGCCTTCTTATGTTCATCAGAAGTGTGTCGCGGGATTTTAGGAAGAGCAGGGAAAAACATTGGAATATTTAGAAATAGACCTGCTGAATTTATTTATAGGAAAGAAAACAAGAATTTAGCATCTGAATGCTATTGGTCCTTATTTCTCCAATGGCAAAGGACCCTTGATGGATGAGAGATTTACTAGAATATGTTGAAAGGTATTAATGAGAATGAATATCTTTACAATACTAAAGATACATTTGACCGGTTTCTAATACATTGTCAGAAATACATGTATTTCTGACTAAGATATATTCGAAACCGGTCAAATTGTGATTGTGGAGATATTTATTCCCATTCATACCTTTCTACATTTGTCAACATGAATACGGTTAATTACTAGAATATATAAATGAGTAAGATAAATTCTGTACATGACTTTCAACAACAATAAGTGACCTGAATGGCTACTAAGGTGCCTGATGGATGATTGCCTAAGAGATGGGTTCTCATTAATTCATTGATAGCAATAACTAACATTTAAGAAGAAGTGGACTTTTATTTAGGCGATATTTGCCGAGGTTCAACTAAGCAAACATTTTTGTTCAATCATGTATATTCTTTTCATAAAACCTAAAAGATGCCCCCAAATGTTTGGCCACGTCCCAGATCCTGAACTATATATATATATATATATATATATATATATATATATATATATATATATATATATATATATATATTTATGTGTGTGTGTGTGTGTGTGTGTGTGTACGGACTGTAGTGTGAGTTTTGTTAGATATGACTGTTTAAATTAAGATATTTGTTACTCTACCTTTAAACAGGCATTTAATAGCTTTTGATGTCATATAAAATCGAATGGTGTTCATTTATAATTTTAATGATGCCATTGACAAATCAAGTAGCGAAATGGGATAAATTAAGAACGTTAAAAATCGCTACAGCATCGTCAGTTAAATGTTTGAAGGGCGAGGACAGACATAGAAAAAGGTAATTCACTTAAAACAGTCTTCATAATTACAATAATGTTTTTTCTAAGTATCAAAACATGAATGTATCTGCACTGTATAAGACACGGATATATATATATATATATATATATATATATATATATATATATATATATATATATATATATATATATACTCTAGTTCATTAACGGGAATATTTTGTCTAAATCTCCTTCCAGGCTTATCACAAATATGGCGGATCGAAGTTTTGTGGACTGTATGAATTCTTTACGCCGGTCCTGCTGGTGGGGGATCCCGACCTCCTCAAACACATCCTCGTGAAGGACTTTGACCACTTCGTCGACAGAATGACTTTAACATTGTCTCACGAAAAAGACAAGATGACGGCTCAAATGTTGTCGTCAAAGAAAGGAGAAGAATGGAAACAGCTGAGAGCCATCATGAGTCCGACCTTCTCTTCGGGCAAAATGAAGGGAATGTTTCCTCTTGTGTGTGAAAAGGCCGACGCCTTCGTCGCTTTCTCTCTCAATGACTCGCGAGGGAAACCCTATGTTGATATGAAATACAATTTTGGTCGCTTTACCATAGACACTATTGCCTCTTGCGCCTTTGGCATCGAGTGCAATTCACTTGTAGACGAAGACGCCGAATTCCCCAAAAGAGCTGACAAATTTTTCGAGGCAACTCCTTTCGATATTCTTAAATTCTTATTTATGAATACGTTACCTAGCCTAGCAAAGTTGCTCAACCTCCGGTTCACTCATCCTGAAGCTGATTTCCTGGAGGAAGTTGTAAGACACACAATAAAGGAAAGACTGAAAGGAGAAAGACGTGGGGATTTCCTGGACTTACTCTTGGAAGCTCGCAATTCTGATGGCGCCGCCAAGGAAGTGAAGGAAACTGGAGTTGATAGTACTACCAAGTCAAAATATCGTAAGTACTGGGTTCATAACTTTCTATTCTCATACCAAATATTGCAAGATGTTATTTCACCATAATATCGGCATTAGTGAAAGGAAAACAGCCACAATAATAAATGAAAATAATGCTTTGCGTTTCGAAATCTTCACAAGTTACTGTTCAGACGAATAATCAACCGAAATAGACCATTTTTGTGTACACGTTATTGTGTTCATATTAGTAATCTGGTCTGGATCTCCCAAACAGTGCTGGATGACATCACCATCGCCTCCCAGTGCATGTTGTTCCTCATTGCTGGCTATGAAACCACAGCTGCTACCCTAGGCTTTGCTGCCTTTCAGTTGGCTAAGAATCCAAGTGCACAAGAAAAACTCCGTCAAGAGATCCAAGATTTGGTTCATGAAGAAGGTGATATTACTTACCAAGGGGTCATGGAAGCTAAATACCTCGATGCATGTTTGATGGGTAAGTTCCAACATTCAACTGAATTCTGCATTTTTCTGTTACAGTGACAATAAGTTGCCAATGAAAAGCATTTAGGTCTCTGAAATGCGACAATATAGTCATCATAGCTACCTTATACCTAATAGAACCTTATGTTACAGAAGGGTTGGTATTTTAGGTTTTTAATTGGTCTCGTTCTGATTCATGTCTCGAATAGTTGTTCCAGAATTTATATGGATTCACTGTGAGATGATTTTATTACCGAAAGGGATGGAATATGCTTTGCAATAATCGGATTAGCCACACACGCCCAAAAGTAGTTGGAAAATCAGGGATACAGTTTTGTTGCGTTAACAACTTTATTTCAAAAGTTATCTTTTCTTGCATGATTTCCTTACATATTTATGTGTAACTACTTGTGTGTCTCTGCCCCTGCTCTGGTCTCCCTGTCTGTCTCTATAGATGTATAGATATACTTGTACTATATATATTTATATATACGTATAGATAGATATAGATATATACATATACATTTATTCAACAGAAACACTACGCCTGTTTCCTCCCGCACCATTTATAGAACGAATATGCACACGTGACTATCGGTAAGTAGCAATGCTAAAATCCGTGAATTCCACAACTAGAAAATACAAGTTAACGTTGCCATTGTAGGGCAATGCAATTTCTGTCATGCAATAATTATAGCTAATTAGGTATTCCATGGATGTTTTTGGTACTGCTGGAAAGTAACTCAGATGCTCAAAACTAAAATGCCAACATTTCCTTATGAATCATATTCTCATTTTCATATCATGTACCATTTTTCAAAATTGGGCTAGCTTCGAATGAGTAGTGTCGAAATGGTTTGATGAATAACAATTATATTGCTTTCATATGTATATGGGTGAGCAGATAGTGGAGTAATAGTTCCCAGAAAATGCGAAAATAGCTTGTGGGTGGCTGGGATAGTCTGGGAATATCGTTAGTAATTGTAATAGGAATGATCTCTTGTTAGGTTATTTCTACCGTTTATTTTCCCATGCTTACTAATGCCTTGGCACCGCAGGCTTCCTGGCACTGACCTGACGATCAAGGCTGGTGACAAAATACAGTGCCCTGTCTGGAGTATCCACCATGACCCTAAGTACTGGCCCGAGCCAAATGAGTTTCGTCCGGAGCGCTTTTTGCCCGAGAACAGGGCCAGCATGAAGAACTTCGCCCACTTGCCTTTTGGAATAGGACCCAGGAACTGCCTTGGTGAGTCTTTAGGATTTTGAACTGTGTAAGGAGGGGAGAGAAAGAATCTGATTAGCTTGTATACATTTGCAGGATTTGATAAGTTTTGATGGAATCTTATATTTTCCAGCCATGAGGTTTGCCCTAATGGAAGCCAAGGTTGTCTTGTCGAAACTGTTGCTTGCGGGAGAGCTGCACCCTGCACCAGGACACGAAGAAATCGTGCTGGAGCCTGGATTGGGTATCATTAGGGTCAAGGGTGGTGTCAAGGTTACCCTGAAGGCACTCTAGAATTAAAGAAATGGACGTCGGATCCTCAGTGCTGTGTAAAAGAAACAACTTCCACTGCCATTAAAGTACGGTGTTTGTCATGCACTGCAACTCTTATATACATAGTTTCTTTTTCTCTCTTCCGCTTGGTAGACTGTCAGGTTAGATCACAGTGAAAGAACTTTTTCTTTTAAAGAATACCTATAATTGATTCACTATACAATGAAAACTTGTTGAACTTGTGATAACATATCATTAACAGTAAAATAAAATGAATGCTTCATAAATGTCATTATCCAGAGCCCAACTATACATTGTAAATATAAAATTTTTAACTGCATATAGCCATTAGAAGGTCATGTGCTCAGTCCATGTCATGTGTGAATGAACGAGTAGAGGGACACTGTTCCCTTTACTATTCTTAAGTAATATATACCTCCCTACGTGTAGTGCACTGTGAACAGTGTATTTGATTTACATTATTGGGTGTTCATAGTTGTGAACAGGTTTGGTGGTGCCTGAGTTTTGCCGATTAAATAGAAAGGTAACAATTTAACAGCGTAATAAAGTCATCATTTACCATGTGAGATAGTAGTCATCATTTAACAAGCAAAGTGAAGACCTGAATAATTACTAATTAACAGTTCATAGATTCTCTAAACCGCCAGGAAGGAGAATTTGATTAACCATTTGAATTCCAGAACCTACAAAAGATGCAACATGTTTACAAACATTTTCAATCAGGGAAAAGAGTATAAATATAAGACATTAGACCAAAAAGGCAGTACGACATCAGGACAATAATTAACAAGGTTTGGGTAAGGCTGTCCTGTTACATTTAGAAGCCCCGTTCGTCTTCCATAGATAATAGCTGATTGGATTATATACAGTATTCGTTTTATTATTCATACTTTTTTATAATCAGTAATAATCTGTATGATGTTGAAAATTGGGAACGTAAGAAGATAGCTCATTTAAGAGCATTTACATTTCCGAAAGAACGTTAATAGGTTGAGGTCAAGATACTAAAATGTTCGAATCTAGTCTCATATTTTTTATTAAAAAATATGAAAGAAACAACCAGTCATTGAGGTCAAAATATTATGATGTTCAAATCTAGTCTCGTCATATTTTTTACTTTAAAAAATCTGAATGAAACAACCAATCATAAAGTACAGCACAATTCCAATAAGATTATTATATCCTCCACATATCCGACTTCGAATAGTATATATATACACATCTATACATCCTCTTTAAAATGCTAATACATTTAAACAGTCTCTCAGAAGAACTGGATAATCGTCAGTACATTCATAATGCATTAAACACAAAATTGGAATTACTCCTTTTTCATTTCCGGAAGGAAGCTGTTTTCTAGTTGTTATTGCGAATGTTGACGACTTTCGTTTGTGTGAATTGTCTATATCAATTAACATTACTCTAGGCCAGGTAAAGCAGCCAAGAGTATACACGGGGTTGTTATAGGCTAATAATGATAATAATTAAACCTATGTGTATAGTGTTTATACATATACACATATGTTAGGCTAGATAAGTCTATCCCCCCAGGTAAAGAATGGGCTTGGCTACAGTATATCCCCTCCTTTTTTCATGTAAAAGGTATATTACTATATTGCCAGAAGATAGCAGTGGGTGTTGATGCAGATCATGCAGTGATATCGCAACTATAGATATTTCTTGTACATGTAATTCTACAGACCCCAAAATATTTAACTTGAATTTAAATATATATTCACACGGGCTACCTTGCAGAAGCATTCTATCATAAATCCTTTTATTAACCGTAAAGGCCAACATATTTCGATTTTTTTTTTTATATGCATATCTTTGTTGTTTATACCCTGGACAAGAATTCACTTTATTATGGTCAGAATTCAATATTACTTTTCTTTTGTCAATCTGTGACTCATCACAAATTTGTTTAGTCAGTTTGTAATAATAATTACAACAATAACTACATTTAGATTAGTGATGTATATATATATATATATATATATATATATATATATATTTGTGTGTGTGGTATTCTGTAGTGTTCAATCGTGTCGCTGTTTCTTTGTAGATTATGTTTATATGTGCAAATGCTCAGAATGCGCAGTGTAAATATCACTGTAAGGTTGGCCATACCTCTTTGTTAGATTAAGATATTTAAATGGTAAGAATTTGTTAAACATGAATTCAAAGACATGTTAGAAAATAAGGTACAGAAATATTTTTTACGTTAAAGGAATGTAAATTATTGTTTACATAGGCCTACAGTCAAGGCTGACGGAATATCCCCTTAGCCTTGGGTAGAGTGAAGCTTGACTCGGCCCTTCGCGGGGTGAGTGAGCAAGCGTGAACTGGGAAAGGGGTTCGCTGGGAAGTGCCCTGTCTGTCCAGGTCTAAAGAGTGTCAATTAATAATTTTATACTACGGTAATAGTATAAGTTTCGCTACACTTGCATCCTGTATACCCCACCATCCTTATATTAATACACCGCTGCACACATTCACTGCATTTCATTTTACACCATTCAATTGCACTAACAGTTTCGGAAATAATATAATGAATCAAGTTGACTGACGATGCACTGTAAATCAATTTGTATCTCAAACTTAATGCTGATATAATAGACATTAATACTTTCAGTAAGTATTTGATTGCGAGGGGCGGAGCCAAGTAGCCCATCACGCTCAAGTTGACCCCAACCAAACCGTGCTTTGCGATTCATGGTCGTGGTTCGTAGGAGAAACACAAACGAAATAAAAGGAAAACGGAATCGATACCTACACCTTTACACCCCATTACCCTCGAAGTATTGCGGCCAAAGCCATTTATTAATGTTTGGTAGCTCAAGAGGCGCTTTTTGACACGATACATTATTCATACCCACAAATATTACTCACAATGTGTATGTGTGTGTGAGAGAGAGAGAGAGAGAGAGAGAGAGAGAGAGAGAGAGAGAGAGAGAGAGGGAGGGGGGAGAGAGTGAGAGGGAGAAGGGTGGGGGTACAGACACTAGCCTCGATAAGATGGAACTGAAACATAGCCGAACACTCACTCCTTGCTTTGCCTAGCGAATCTAAATCACCCCCTCCCCCCTTTCCTATGTCCAGGTTGTTTGAACGTGGGCCACCTCTCAGGGCAAGAAGAGCGAGATCTCTCCAAGCCATATCTGGCGAGGCGACATCGCTTTTGTTGTTGGGTGTACACATGTGCGTGTGTTTATTTTGACTTGTCGCTTAACACGAGTCCAAGAGATGCTCTACATTCACAACTTTTATAAGAAAACGTCACTTATGAATATCTAATATACCAAATGCAATTTACAAAGCACACTACCACAAACAAATTAAACAATCAAATGCATTTGAGATTTATTTATAGGCGATAAGAGAAATGCCAATCAACATGACTGGTAAAAACTGCAGCAGTGTATTATCACTGGTCGACTTCAGTCCTTAGTTAGATACTGAGCCTAAGACTGCACGCGTTTCCCCAAAGCCACAGCCCAAGGTAATGCTATGCGTATATATTTATATGTGTATCACTGCACGGGAAACTTTCTGGTATGTCATCCCCTGAAAGTATGAGAGGAATTTAATGTCTGGAAGAGAGGTAGGAGTCATGCTTGTATTTACGTGCCCGTGTGTGTATGTTTTTTTTTTCAGTTTAAGTATCTGTCTAAACACGCACACATACATACATACACACATTGACGCAAACAAACACATAATTTGGAATGTGAGATGAAAGTGTTGCAATCAAAGTTAACTAACAAGTAAGAACTTACTTCCTGAATATTTACTTACATACATACTTATTTACGTGACAGAGGATTATGATCTTAAAATAGAATTATAAGCCGTTGATTACACTATCATCGCGATATGATGCAGTCAAATGCACTTTAAACAGATAACAGTATATTTCTCAGTATTTTCCTTCTAAGGCTAGTCTGTGCCCGTTTTCTTCTTACTGTAAGTAGATGACTCGATTAAGAATATCGGATATTAGGACAAAATTATAATTCACGTATCTACATCCGCATAAACATTATACTGTGTATTAAGAACAAATTTCGTACAGGAAATGTGGTGATATCCTCGAATATCTCAAGTTCTTGATGCAGACTAACCCCACGTATTGATTTGAAGTAAAGAAAAAAAATAAGGTAATTTTCTATATTACGTCCGCAAAACCGATATCGACGATTTTGGTATCGTTGGATTCCTCTCACTCTATACAATGCAAATATGTAGGTTTTATTGCTCGGAAACCTCCCGTTAGCGGCAATCTTGGCCCCGATAGTGGGGGCGACGATGTCGGAGCGGCGGACGTAATACATAAAATTACCCTAATAACATAACCCCACAGTGTAAATATTTATGGTTATTCACATGATTTTCCATTGCAGGGGGCCGCGCCCCCTGCGACTCCTCCTCGGGGGGTGGGGGGGGGCTACCCCCAACCCCCGCCGAGGAAGTCATGTGAAAAACCATGTTAGTTTCACTGTGCGTTATATTATTAGTGTTATTTAACCCCGCATTTTCCCTGGAACCTTCTATGCGCCCCCTTGCTATCGGGGCCAAGTTTGCCGCTAACGGGGGGTTTCCGAGCAATAAAACCTACATATTTGCATTGTATAGAGCAAGAGGAATCCAACGATACCAAAATCGTCGATATTGGTTATGCGACGTAATATAGAAAAAAAAATCAGGAATAGTTTTTCTTTCTTCAGTACATTACTTTTTTTTTTTTTTATATCGGTTGAGATAAAAAGCCACTGGAATTTCTTCAAATCACTTTTTGAAGTTCCTTTGATGGAGTTTTTTTTTCTGTATGTCTATTATGAATTTACAGTGGGAAAAATAGCCTAAGCATATCTCAGTCTCCGAAAAAACACCATCAGTTTTGTTCCATAAAAAGTTTCGTCTAACCTAAATGTTCCTAAGATGGCATATTCATCAATCAGGAAATTTGTTATTACTTTTTTCACACACAAAAATACCACACACACACGCATGTATTTATGTATATGTGTGTGTGTGTAGAGAGAGAGAGAGAGAGAGAGAGAGAGAGAGAGAGAGAGAGAGAGAGAGAGAGAGAGAGAGAGAGAGAGAGAGAGAGAGAGAGAGAGAGAGAGAGAGAGACGAATTGAGAGGAGCGCCATAATGACCTCCCTTCATCACATGAAGTTAATACAAAGAAGCATGCAAGAATAACAACAAAATTCTACTGATTTTCTTTTCATGGCTGAAAAGCAGAAGCACCAACACAGAGCATGAGTCTCGTGACGCTAGCGCTGCTGTGCGTGGCGGTGGCTGCGCTGTGGGCGTACTCGAAATGGCGCCACAGCTACTGGGCCTCGAGGGGTGTGCCGACGCCGCCGTACGTCCCTATCCTTGGTCACATGCATCAAGCGCTCTCGAGGGAAGGGAAATGGAAGTATGATTCAGTGGTAATGGCTGTTTGTCTTTTTTGTATTCTTATGTTTATCAGAATTCCAAATTACTTCGTCCAGTATAGTGTGTCGCGGGATTTTAGGAAGAGCAGGGAAAAAAACATTGGAATATTTAGAAATAGACCTGCTGAATTTATTTATAGGAAAGAAAATAATTTAGCGTCATCATGCTATTTGTCCTTATTTTTCCAATGGCAGAGGAGGGGGGGGGGATTACCGCCTCTCCCCCCGGACTCTTGATGGATGGGAGATTTACTAGAATATGTTGAAAGGTATGAATGAAAATGAATATCTTTACAATACTAAAGATACATTTGACCGGTTTCTAATACATTGTCAGAAATACATGTATTTCTGACGAAGATATATTCGAAAATGGTCAAATACATCTCTTGCATTGTGATTGTTGAGATATTTATTCTCATTCATACCTTTCTACATTTGTCAACATGAATACGGTTCATTACTAGAATATATAAATGAGTAAGATGAATTCTGTACATGACTTTCAACAACAATAAGTGACCTGAATGGCTACTAAGGTGCCTGATGGATGATTGCCTAAGAGATGGGTTCTCATTAATTCACTGATAGCAATAACTAACATTTAGGAAGTGGACTTTTATTTAGGCAATATTTGCCGAGGTTCAACTAAGCAAACATTTTTGTTTAATCATGTATATTCTTTTCATAAAACCTAAAAGATGCCCCCAAATGTTTGGCCACGTCCCAGATCCTGAACTATATATATATATATATATATATATATATATATATATATATATATATATATATGTGTGTGTGTGTGTGTGTGTGTGTGTGTGTGTGTGTGTGTGTGTGTGTGTGTGTACGAACTGGATTGTGAGTTTTGTTAGATATGACTGTTTAAATTAAGATATTTGTTGCTCTACCTTTAAACACGTATTTAATAGCTTTTGATATATAAAATCGAATGGTGTTCATTTATAATTTTAATTATGCCATTGACTAATCAAGTAGCGATATGGGATAAATTAAGAACGTTAAAAATCGCTACAGCATTGTCAGTTAAATGTTTGACGGGCGAGGACAGACAGAAAAAGATAATTCACTTACAACAGTCTTCATAATTACAATAATGTTTTTTCTAAGTATCAAAACATGAATGTATCTGCACTGCATAAGACACGGATATATATATATATATATATATATATATATATATATATATATATATATATATATACACTCTAGTTCATTAACGAGAATATTTTGTCTAAATCTCCTTCCAGGCTTATCACAAATATGGCGGATCGAAGTTTTGTGGACTGTATGAATTCTTTACGCCTGTCCTGCTGGTGGGGGATCCCGACCTCCTCAAACACATCCTCGTGAAGGACTTTGACCACTTCGTCGACAGAATGACTTTAGCATTGCCACACGAAAAAGACAAGATGACGGCTCAAATGTTGTCGTTAAAGAAAGGAGAAGAATGGAAACAGCTGAGAGCCATCATGAGTCCGACCTTCTCTTCGGGCAAAATGAAGGGAATGTTTCCTCTTGTGTGTGAAAAGGCCGACGCCTTCGTCGCTTTCTCTCTCAATGACTCGCGAGGGAAACCCTATGTTGATATGAAATTCAATTTTGGTCGCTTTACCATAGACACTATTGCCTCTTGCGCCTTTGGCATCGAGTGCAATTCACTTGTAGACGAAGACGCCGAATTCCCCAAAAGAGCTGACAAAATTTTCGAGGCAACTCCTTTCGATATTCTAAAATTCTTATTTATGAATACGTTACCTAGCCTAGCAAAGTTGCTCAACCTCCGGTTCACTCATCCTGAAGCTGATTTCCTGGAGGAAGTTGTAAGGCACACAATAAAGGAAAGACTGAAAGGAGAAAGACGTGGTGATTTCCTGGACTTACTCTTGGAAGCTCGCAATTCTGATGGCGCCGCCAAGGAAGTGAAGGGAACTGGAGTTGATAGTACTACCAAGTCAAAATATCGTAAGTACTGGGTTCATAACTTTCTATTCTCACACCAAATATTGCAAGATGTTATTTCACCATAATATCGGCATTAGTGAAAGGAAAACAGCCACAATAATAAATGAAAATAATGCTTTGCGTTTCGAACTCTTCAGAAGTTACACGTTATTGTGTTCACATTAGTAATCTGGTCTGGATCTCCCAAACAGTGCTGGATGACACCACCATCGCCTCCCAGTGCCTGTTGTTCCTCGTTGCTGGCTATGAAACCACAGCTACTACTCTAGGCTTTGCTGCCTTTCAGTTGGCTAAGAATCCAAGTGCACAAGAAAAACTCCGTCAAGAGATCCAAGATTTGGTTCATGAAGAAGGTGATATTACTTACCAAGGGGTCATGGAAGCTAAATACCTCGATGCATGTTTGATGGGTAAGTTCCAACATTCAACTGAATTCTGCATTTTTCTGTTACAGTGACAATAAGTTGCCAATGAAAAGCATTTAGGTCTCTGAAATGCGACAATATAGTCATCATAGCTACCTTATACCTAATAGAACCTTATGTTACAGAAGGGTTGGTATTTTAGGTTTTTCATTGGTCTCGTTCTGATTCATGTCTCGTATAGTTGTTCCAGAATGTATATGGATTCACTGTGAGATGATTTTATTTCCGAAAGGGATGGAATATGCCTTGCAATAATCGGATTAGCCACACACGCCCAAAAGTAGTTGGAAAATCAGGGATACAGTTTTATTGCGTTAACAACTTTGCATGATTTTCTAACAATGTTTTTCTGTGTAACTACATGTGTGTGTGTGTGTGTCTGCCCCTGCTCTGGTCTCCCCTGTCTCTGTCTCTCTCTATAGATGTATAGATATACTTAAACTATATATATGTATATATATGTTTAGATATATAGATATAGATATATACATATACATTTATTCAACAGAAACACTACGCCTGTTTCCTCCCGCACCATTTATAGAACGAGTGTGCACACGTGACTATCGGTAAGTAGAAATGCTAAAATCCATGAATTCCACAACTAGGAAATACAAATTAACGTCATTGTAGGGCAATGAAATCGCTGTCATGCAATAATTATAGCTACTTAGGTATTCCATGGATGTTTTGGGTACTGCCAGAAAGTAACTCAGATGCTCAAAACTAAAATGCCAACACTTCCTTATGAATCATATTCTCATTTGCATATAATTTTTCAAAATTAGGCTAGCTTCGAATGAGTAGTGTCGAAATGGTTTGATGAATAACAATTATATTGCTTTCATATGTATATGTGTGAGCAGATAGTGGAGTAATAGTTCCCAGAAAATGCGAAAATAGCTTGTGGGTGACTTGGATAGTCTGGGAATGTCGTTAGTTATTGCAATGGCAACGATCTCTTGTTAGGTTATCTGTAACGTTTATTTTCCCACGCTCACTAATACCTTGGCACCGCAGGCTTCCTGGCACTGACCTGACGATCAAGGCTGGTGACAAAATACAGTGTCCTGTCTGGAGTATCCACCATGACCCTAAGTACTGGCCCGAGCCAAATGAGTTTCGTCCGGAGCGCTTTTTGCCCGAGAACAGGGCCAGCCAAAAGAACTTCGCCCACATGCCTTTTGGAATAGGACCCAGGAACTGCCTTGGTGAGTCTTTAGGATTTTGAACTGTGTAAGGAGGGGAGAGAAAGAATCTGATTAGCTTGTATACATTTGCAGGATTTGATAAGTTTTGATGGAATCTTATATTTTCCAGCCATGAGGTTTGCCCTAATGGAAGCCAAGGTTGTCTTGTCGAAACTGTTGCTTGCGGGAGAGCTGCACCCTGCACCAGGACACGAAGAAATCGTGCTGGAGCCTGGAATGGGTATCATTAGGGCCAAGGGTGGAGTCAAGGTTACCCTGAAGGCACTCTAGAATTAAAGAAATGGACGTCGGATCCTCAGAGCTGTGTAAAAGAAACAACTTCCACTGCCATTAAAGTACGGTGTTTGTCATGCACTGCAACTCATATACATAGTTTCTTTTTCTCTTTCGCTTGTCAAATCACAGTGAAAGAACTTTTTCTTTTAAAGAATACCTAGAATTGATTCACTATACAATGAAAACTTGTTGAACTTGTGATAACATATCATTAACAGTAAAATAAAATGAATGCTTCATAAATGTCATTATCCAGAGCCCAACTATTCATTGTAAATATAAAATTTAACTGCATATAGCCATTAGAAGGTCATGTGCTCAGTCCATGCAACCATGGACAATGTCATGTGTGAATGAATGAGTCTAGGGACACTGTTCCCTTTACTATTCTTAAGTAATATATACCTCCCTACGCTCATCGTGTAGTGCACTGTGAACAGTGTATTTGATTTACATTATTGGGTGTTCGTAGTTGTGAACAGGGTTGGTGGTGCCTGAGTTTTGCCGATTAAGTAGAAAGGTAACAATTTAACAGCGTAATAGAGTCATCATTTACCATGTGAGATAGTAGTCATCATTTAACAAGCAAAGTGAAGACCTGAATAGTTACTAATTAACAGTTCATAGATTCTCTAAACCGCCAGGAAGAATTTGATTAACCATTTGAATTCCAGAACCTACAAAAGATGCAACATGTTTACAAACATTTTCAATCAGGGAAAAGGGTATAAATATAAGACATAAGACCAAAAAGGCAGTACGACATGGGGACAATAATTAACAAGGTTTGGGTAAGGCTGTCCTGTTACATTTAGAAGCCCCGTTCGTCTTCCATAGATAATTGCTGATTGGATTATATACAGTATTCGTTTTATTATTCATACTTTTTTATAATCAGTAATAATCTGTATGATGTTGAAAATTGGGAACGTAAGAAGATAGCTCATTTAAGAGCATTTACATTTCCGAAAGAACGTTAATAGGTTGAGGCCAAGATATTAAAATGTTCGTTTCTAGTCTCATATTTTTTATTTAAAAATATGAAACAACCAGTCATTGAGGTCAAAATATTATGATGTTCAAATCTAGTCTCGTCATATTTTTTACTTAAGAAAATATGAAAGAAACAACCAGTTATAAAGCACAGCACAATTTCAATAATATTAATATATCAGAAGCATTCTATCATAAATCATTTTATATACCGTACAGGCCGCCATATTTTGAAAATTTTATATGCATATCTCTGGTTTATACTCTGGACAAGGATTCACTTTATTATGGTCAGAATTGAATATTATCTTTTGTCAATTTGTGACTCATCACGAATTTGAATAGTAAGTTTGTAATAATAATTACAACAATAACTGCATTTAGATTAGTGATATATATATATATATATATATATATATATATATATATATATATATATATATATATATATATATTGTGTGTGTGTGTGTGTGTGTGTTATTCTGTACCCATAATGTTCAATCGTGTCGCTACGGGGCTGAGCTCGTTAATTGTCTAACAGTCTCCTTCGTTCAACCACTGAACTGAGACTGGGACGGCTGGCAGCACGACCGTTGCAGGGACGGAGGATCGCTGGCTGGTGAAGTAAACAAACGTATGGCCGGTAGGTCTGCATCGGTGGTCATTTGTGGTATTGCAGTGTAGAAATTATTTCGAATAAAGATATAACGAGAGACAAGCATCCTTTTTTCCTTCGCCTTGCAACCACAGTAATGATATTAATAATACTTATTATTATTATTATCATTCATATCGAAAGGATTTCAAACAAAGATATAACGAAAGGCAAGCATCCTTTTTTGTTTCGCCTTGCAATCACAATAATAATGATGATAATAATTATTATTATCATTCATATTATCGGCATGTATATTAATTTCAAAACAAAACTAACCTTAATTATGAAATTAGTATTACTAATTAAGATTTATTCTGATTGGTAACAGATATATATTCAAACAACATTCAAAACCACTTTGAACTGCTCATGTCTTTCAAAATTCGGCATGTTCAAACCTTGCTGGATAAGTTAGCCACTCATTAGACTGCACATCTACTGTATGCTACAGTGCCCTCCCAACAAGCTGATTGTGCCAGTCATAAAAAAAAGGCTTTTAATTGTTAC
Source organism: Penaeus vannamei (assembly GCF_042767895.1). Classification (NCBI taxonomy): domain Eukaryota; kingdom Metazoa; phylum Arthropoda; class Malacostraca; order Decapoda; family Penaeidae; genus Penaeus; species Penaeus vannamei. Next base: position 7,561,696 of record NC_091561.1, on the reverse strand, counting down.
AAGGGTATATTCTGACCTCTGGTGACAGTTTATACTAGCTTACACTATACCCGGAAGTATAAAGTAGGTTAGGCCCAATTATAATGTGTGTGTGGGTGTGGGTGTGGGTGGGTGGGTGTGTGCATGTGTGATGAGCCTTTTTGTTTATATTCAGCACAATAATTTCAGTAGTGGATAGAATTTCTAATTATATATATTGTATAAACAGAACCACTCAGAGAGGTATATGCTTTATTTTAGTTTAGCTTATAACGTTTTCTTTGAATGCATTATGTCAAAAAGGGGGGACCATTATATTTTGAAACAAAGGTGTCTATGAAATTAGGTCATTACCGTTCTATTCAATAATATATAGATAATTGATTCTCTCTCTCTCTCTCTCTCTTTCTCTCTCTTATCTATCAATACAAGTACATATATATGCATTTGTGTATGTGTGTGTGGAGAGAGAGAGAGAGAGAGAGAGAGAGAGAGAGAGAGAGAGAGAGAGAGAGAGAGAGTGAGTGAGTGAGTGAGTGAGTGAGTGAGTGAGTGAGTGAGTGAGTGAGTGAGTGAGTGAGTGAGTGAGTGAGTGAGTGAGTGGGTGAGTGAGTGAGTGAGTGAGTGAGTGAGTGCGTGCGTGAGAGTGAGTGAGTGCGTGAGTGAGTGTGAATGTGAGTGTGAGTGTGTGTGTGTGTGTGTTGCGTGTAGTAATTGCTTATCGTAACAGGAAATGGGTCTGATGTCTAGCATGTTATATGGTCGACGTATATTTTCCAACTGGGCTCTTTTTAATCCCCTCTCACTCTTTATGTTATAGAGATATTTAGCAGATTATTATGTAAGAATTGAGGCATAGTTATTGCGCCCATACACCGTATATATTAACTCACTCACGCTGGTATGACTTCCTATGACATCCTATTACGCTATGATGGAGCAGCTCGGATGCCGTCTTCGCATCGTGGAAGGCTGCTCTAAGTTCTACACGATAACAATTGTACGCTTGGTTAACCCTGGCTGAAATAACCCCTCAAAAAATGTGTTTAAAGCATCATTACCCAAAGAATCGTTTTGGAGAACAGGATAATTTTCTGTTTCACATGATTCTGATTCTTATCCCCTAGAGCATCTCTCTCTCTCTCTCTCTCTCTCTCTCTCTCTCTCTCTCTCTCTATATATATATATATATATATATATATATATATATATATATATATATATATATATATATATATATATATTACATATATATATATATATATTACATATATATATTATATATATATATATTATACATACATACATACATACATATATATATATATATATATATATATATATATATATATATATAT
>NC_091561.1:7530359-7555359 GCF_042767895.1 Penaeus vannamei | reverse complement strand
GTATTTAGTTAAATGGGAGAGCAGATATCTAGTGCATAAATGCTGTAATTTTTATTTTATTTTAAGAAATGTGTAGATTATCCATGGAAAATAAATGGTTTTGTTCAAATTTATAGGTCAGATTGGTAAACAGATTTATTAATATACGGCAACAATTATGATAGTTACATGTCAATCTGTCAGTATTACAGTGTAATCCTTTCATATTATCAATGTTTAAATATGCTTTATTTTTTTTTATTATAATCATTGTATGAGTGTCACAATTGCAGGCCCTTCATTAATATCTAAATTGAACAAGTATTTAACTAAAGCAGAAACACCTTTGAAAAGCATGGAATTTCATTTACAATGTTAAGTAAAGAAGATAACTTTCATACAGGTTTAGACTAACACTGCACTCCAGATATAGTGTTACTGGTGTTGGTGTCAGGAGATTAAAATCCCAGATTTAGGGTATGCTAATTTTACAAAGTACAAGATTAAATAGTTTAGTGCTAATTGTATGGATAAATATCTGTAAAAATAATATCAAATGTTTTAGAAGTTTGTTTCTCAGAAATTTTATTCTAGGAAAAGAAAGAGAAATTTACTAATTAATAAAGGCTAATGCACTGTAAATAATTCTTTTTACTAAAATGGCCTAAAATATATGAAAATTTATTGTGAGCTTTGCAGAGTGCATTTACAAACATGACAAAGAGAGTTACAAAGTGTAGACACATTGCCTATGTGAAGTCAGAGGTCTTCCAAGAAGAAAGGAAATGCCTGTTGGTTTATTTTTTATTTATTTTATTGTATCTAATGGGGCAAATAAGATTTATCTGTTTATATACAGAATCTCACAATAACACATGCAAACACATTCATGACTGGATAACATTCCACAGCTACAGCTATAACTATAGCTATAGCCACAGCCACACCCTACGGAAAACCCCCTACATGCAGGCAAATGTATATAGGTGTATTTATTAATGAGAAGTTGGAAATTAGAAAGCCACAAATAAGAAAACCTAATCAAGATGAGTCACCAGATGACTAACTCGGTTGACACAATTGGCTCTATTTATTTTGGGTGCGTATTTTTACTCTTTATCAACATTCATTTGTTTACTTGCCCATTATTATTGGATATTTAAGAAGGTATTTGATAAAGCACAGGGATCATTAAAGAAGTGTGAGGATTTATCTTTACACTGATAATATTAATCAATTTCATGGTTAGGATGCAATGATGATGTTATTTTTAAATAAGGAAAATTAATATCTATGAGAAAAGGGAAATGTATTTACAATGTTTGACACAACTGTGTATGGGGAAAACTAATCCGCTGAGTATCTATTTTTGATGATAATGCACATTATTTTTTAAAAATCCTCATCAATACTGGTCAAACCTGCATACATTTTGTGAGTCATAAGGTGACCTGTGAAAAACTAATCCCTATTCAGTGTGTGGAGCCAGTGTCACTTGTCAGTCACACACAATATTCACTCAGACTCATATACACAAAATACAAATCCACTTAAAGATTCAAATAGACAGGCACACACATACACGCACTCTCTCTCTCTCTCTTGCACACACCCACACACCCACACCAACATGAATGCATACACGGCATGCACGCACACACTCACACACATACACACACACATACATACGCACACGCATACATACGCACACGCATACATACGCACACACACATACGCACACACACACACACACACACACACACACACACACACACACACACACACACACACACACACACACACACACACACACACACACACACACACACACACACACACACTCACTCACACACACACTCTATCTCTCTCTCACACACACACACACACAAACACACTTACACACACACACACTTACAAACACACACACAAACACCCTTACAAACACACACACACACCCTTACAAAGACACACACACACACACACACACACTTACACACACACACACACAGACACTCACACCCTTACACACACACACACACACACACACACCCTTATATACACACACACACACACACTTACACACACACTCACACCCTTATACACACACACACACACACACACACAACCTCTACACACATACTCACCCTTACACACACACACTCACACCCTTACACACACACTCACACCCATACACACACACTCACACCCATACACACACACACACCCTTACTCACACACACATACACACCTTTACACACACACACGCACACCCTTACACACACATACACACCCTTACACACACACACACCCACCCTTACACACACACACACACACACTCACACCCTTACTCACACACACATACACACCCTTAGACACACACACACTCACACACACTTACACACACATACCCTTGCACACACACACACCCTTACACTCACACTCACACCCTTACAAACACACACACACACCCTTACACACACACTCACACCCTTACACCCTTACACACACACACACACATACACACCCTTACACACACACACACTCACACCCTTACACACACACACATACACACCCTTACACACACACACACACACACACACACACACACACACACACACACACACACACACACACACACACACACACACACACACACACACACACACACACACACACACAGTTAAGACACAGCCTCGAGTCATCAGCACGCATGGGCGCCCGTGACTCACTGCTTACTTGAGATAGTTAGCTGCTGAACCCTCGCGTTGTGTTCCTTTGCCTGTGGGATTAGTCTTCTTATTGCTGTAGATAAAAGAGACGGTTCTTGTTAGTTTAATTTGATTGCGTGATTCTGGATTGATTTTTCGGAAATTTGGTGGTTGGGGTGGTGTCTTTGGTTCGTTGGATTTTTGTTGGTTTGGTGTTTTTAAGCGTGGGATGTGCAAGTATGTTGTGTTAATAAGGATGGTCGTGCTAATTGGGCAACACCCCTACAATATAGTCATGAGCGTTTGTTGATCCTCGTAGCAGAGGCTCTGGCATGAACACTAAATACTCAGTAAAACCCTTTTTGTGCTATATTTATTTGTTTCGTATTTTGTGATTACGTGCCCTTTTATGTGTCACACTATGTAAATATAGATAATGTCAAGTCAGTATATATCCTTACCATAAACTCGACGAAGGATATGTTCTCTCGATGCCGACCTTCTTACTTCTTCGCAGAATGTCATTATGCGATCTGTGGCAGCCCTCCGTATTTAATAGAAGCCCCTTGTATTCGCCGCCGATGAAGAATTAAAAGCGCTCTGTGTAAGCTTGCTACACTAACAGAGTCTGACGATCTTATTCACAGGTTTCATATATCGACCCGAGAGCCCGTGTTCGGCTGAGTTGCAAGATATTTTCGTTCCGTTTTTCCTTACCGTATGAGAGATCACTCGCACTCATTTGAACAGAATTGGATATTTCCAATAGACAGTTAACTTGAATCGTGTTGATATGAAAAATGATGATATCGTTTGGAAATATTTAAAAGAAAGAAAAGTGGAAATTCGTGGCGCGGTGCAGGGCCCGGGACGCGGTGGTTCCCCTCGGCGTCGTCTGCTGCTTCCTCCCAGCAGACGAGGGGAAACATGTTCAGTTCTCGCTGCTGGGAGCGCGAGCGGAAGTGGGCGTGAGACCCCCTCGTTTTGAAGGCTATACGTCGAATATATATTTTTTTCTTACGAAGAAAACTGCAAAAATGCGAGATTGCCATTACGGAGATGGAGAGGAGTCGCGCGTTTTTTGTAAAGATAATAGGTTGAAATAGGTTAACTAAAGGAGTTCTGGCAATAAACAGCTGATCGGCGGTGTCGAGTCACGCTCTTGACAGGTAGCTTAGGGCCTTTTGACGGGTGGGGAAACTCATGGCGGCTCAAGGTGGGCCTCAGGCCACGGGTGCGATGGAGGAGGACCCGCACACGGTCACCCACTTGCTGAATGAGCTCGAAGGGCCGGATACGAGTCGTGTGGCTTTGGTGATAAGGTAAAGTTCAGCCGTGTTAATCAGGTCGCTGGAGCTTAGCTTAGCCTTTATTCTGTTATGCACGTTCATATGTGTTTGGCGTGTGTATTATTGTCTAAATATGATGCATTTCATTTGTTTCTGTGATTGCAGTGGAAATGGTAGCCTTTTAATGGTAAATGTCCAGTCTGTAAAATATTTAAGTTTGCACCACAGCATGCTTGTTATGTATGTGTGTGTGTGTATATATATATATATATATATATATATATATATATATATATATATATATATATGTATATATATATATATGTGTGTGTGTGTGTGTGTGTGTGTGTGTGTGTGTGTGTGTGTGTGTGTGTGTGTGTGTGTGTGTGTGTGTGTGTGTTTATATATAATAATTCTTTCCTTTTTTTTTTCTTTTTTTTTTACAGTGAGTGAATTAGTGTGCGAGTATAAGGGAGTGAGTGTGCACAATTTCTTTTCTTAGCTTGTTTTTTTATATACGTTATATATCAGCACTGTTTTTAATATATGTTTGTCATTAAAATCATTATCAAGTTTCTCAGAGTCTTCCTGTTTTTCCTTTGCTGTTTGTTGATGTACAATGTACATGTCTAGTGGAAATTGTTTGTCTCCTTATATAATGTTATTTGTTTACCTATGGAGTTCTTGTACATCGATATATATATGTATTTATATTGATATGTATTTTTGCTGTATATAGGTATACATATGTATACAGTTTATATATATATATATATATATATATATATATATATATATATATGTATATATATATATATATATATATATATATATATATATATATATATATATATATATATGTATATAATGTGTGTGTGTGTGTATGTATGTATGTTACATAGGATTATATAGATAAATAGATACATATATAGGAATATTAAGATAAGATATAAATGTTCATTCAAATCTGAATTTAGATCATGAGTTTGAATTTAAAGATAATGTAGACCTAGATCTAGATATAAATCTGTATGTACATATTAAAATGTTTATATATTTGTATCCTATCCAGAGTAATATATTGATGACCTTTCTTGCTGTCTACATAATATTTTTGAGTTGCTTTTTAAATTGTAGAAAAAAAAAATATAAATTGCAGAAATACTTATCAGCTGTCTTATAATGTGCAAAATTTATGCTTGATATTGGAACATTAAAAATTTCATATCTGTTTTTGCTATCTGAGCATGCTGACAGACTTTGGCGTGATTTTTTTCTTTTTGTAACCCTGATGAAAAAAAAGAAGAAGAAAAAAATTGAGCATGAAAGATTAAAGAAAAATTGTTACTTGGAATCCCCAGAGGATGTTTCTATCACATTCATATACAGGCATCCTGAGCACAGCGCTCCAACTCCAGTGTTAGTTGAGCAAGGGTCGTAGAAAGACTTGCTTCATTAGTATTCTGCATAGTGCATTTCATATAATAAAAATAGCCAAAATGTTTAAGGCAAAGTGTAAAGGAATTATACACTGGATAAGCTTTACCCGTAAGCATATCATGTGGCCAGGAGTAGTAGATCCTACAGCAGAATCTTTCACTTGGTATGTTGAAGATTTATGTAGTTATTTGATGGCTAATAACTTGTATACAAAAGATAGTGATAGATATTGATAGACATTAAGAATATAATCATTATAATGATTTATGGATATTATATTATGATAAAAATTGTAATAATAATAATGATCATAAATCAATTAGAATAAGAAAGTTTGAATATGTGAAACATTTCATAGGATTTATCTTTGGCAAAATACATATTTGTAATGATGAATATAAACGCTTCCATTTCTACATAGTTAGAGTATCATTGATAAGCTGCTCTGTAAATTTCATTAAAGAGAAAAAAATAGTGAAAAATGGATGAGAGGGGAAAAGGGATAGATGAGAAAAAGGTAAATAAAGAAATTATGAGAGAGAGGAGAGGGAAATTAAATAATAAGAGCAAGAGATGTAGAGATAGGAGAAGGAAAGTAAATGGTAGAAGGAGAAAGAGATGCAGAGAGAAAATCAGAAAGTCAGAAAAAAAGGGGTGAGAAGAGAAAGTAGAAAGGGGAAAAGAGAGAGAGAGGGTAGGATGTGCAATAGAGGGAGAGAAGGGGAGGTGGGAGAGAGAGAAGAGGGGGGGACGGAAAGGGGAACAAGGGTGAGCTGGAGAGGATGTGAGGAGAGGGGAAAGAGAGAAAGGAAAGAAGGAAAGTAGGAAACTTTGAATGGATAAAATATAGTGAATTATGATCTTAGATAGATTGTCAGACTGTTAATGTCAGTCATAATGCTGCTGTTATTATCATTAGTTATATTATTATTATTACTGGTACTTGTGCTTTTACTGTTTCTTGTTGCTAACATTATTTTTATTATTATTGTTGTTGTTGTTGTTGTTGTTATTGCTGTTTTTATCATTATCATTGTTATTGTTAGTGTTGTTGTTATTATTATTATTATTATTATTATTATTATTATTATTATTATTATTATTATTATTATTATTATTATTATTATTATTATTATTTTTATTATTATTATTATTGTTGTTGTTATTATTAATGTTATTGTTGTTATTATTATTATTATTATTATTATTATTATTATCATTATTATTATTATTATTATTATTATTATTATTATTATTATTATTATTATTATTATTATTATTATTATTATTATTATTATTATTATTATTATTATTATTATTATCATTATTATTATTATTGTTATTGTTATTGTTATTATTATTATTTTTTATTATTATGATGATTATTATTATCATTATTAATATTATTATTATTATTTTTATTATTATTATTATTAGTAGTAGTATTCTTATTATTATTATTATTGTCATTATTGTTAATATTATTGTTATTATTATTAATATTATTGTTATTATTATTATTATTAATGATATTATTATAATTAATGATATTATTATTATTATTATTATTATTATTATTATTATTATTATTATTATTATTATTATTATTATTATTATTATTATTATTATTATTATTGTTATTGTTATTGTTATTGTTATTATTATTATTATTATTATTATTATTATTATTATTATTATTATTATTATTATTATTATTATTATTATTACTATTACTATTACTATTACTATTACTATTACTATTACTATTACTATTACTATTACTATTTCTATTACTATTACTATTACTATTACTATTACTATTACTATTACTATTACTATTACTATTACTATTACTATTACTATTACTATTACTATTACTATTACTATTACTATTACTATTATTATTATTATTATTATTATTATTATTATTATTGTTATTATTAATATTGATAATATTATTAGTAGTATTGATATTATTGTTATTATTAATGTTGATATTAATATTATTATTATTATTGTTATTATTATTATTATCATTACCATTATCATTATTATTTATATTATTATTATTTATTTTTTTTCTATTATTATTATTTTTTATCATCATTATTATTATCATTATCATTATCATTATCATTATCATTTGTATTATTATTATTATTATTATTATTATTATTATTATTATTATTATTATTGTTGTTGTTGTTGTTGTTGTTGTTGTTGTTGTTGTTGTTGTTGTTGTTGTTATTATTATTAATGTTAATAATAATATTGTTGTTATTATTATTATTATTATTATTATTATTATTATTATTATTATTATTATTATTATTATTATTATTGTTATTATTATTGTTATTATTATTGTTATTATTGTTATTGTTATTATTATTATTATTATTATTATTATTATTATTATTATTATTATTATTATTATTATTATTATTATTATTATTATTATTATTATTATTATTGTGTTGTTGTTGTTGTTGTTGTTATTATTATTGTTATTGTTATTGTTGTGATGATGATGATGACAATAATGATGATGATGGATTGTTAGTGTTATAATTGTCATTGTTGTTAATATTTTTATTATTGTTATTATTATTATTTGATTGCTTTTATTATCATATATATTATGATTATTATTGTTGTTACCCCCACATCACCACCATTAGCACCACATCCTCACCACCACCACCACATCACCATCATCATGAGAATGATATCATATGTTATCATCCATGATTCTTTTCTACTCATCAAATTAAGCATTGAAAGTTATCAGAGGATTTGTTTGAATTCAAAGATTAGCATAGACTAAAGATTATATATCTTTTTAAATTTATGATTAGCATTATCAAAGACTATATGGAATTGTGACAGCAAAATTATGTATGAGCCATTAGGCTTGCAAGTGATACTCACCAATCATAGAATTCATTCAACAATCTTGAGTGGTGTACTTACTGTTAGATTTTTTTAAACTGGATAGGTTTATCTTCCTGTAGATCAGAAATGGTTCAAATTTGGGATATTTCTGAGTGACATTATTGCTATGTTGCTGTAAGGATCTCCTATCTTATGCGTTATTTCAATGCTACCGATAGGGGCCACATTTTCTTCTGCTTTGATATCACGTCAGAGTTGTTTTCACTTTTCTGTTCGTTTAATTGGAACACAAGAGAGCTGACAAGGTACTGAAGCACTCTGGTTATCAAGTTTAGGTCTGCTGTGTTGGTTGCCAGTGAATCTCTTACACCTTTGCTGGTTTATCTTGCGTAGCTTATGTTAACTGCCATTGCTTGATGTATGCCAAATCTTGCGGCTCCACTAATTCACTTCTGGAATGTACATAATCTGAAGTGAGTTTGCACTGGTAACCTGATTATCTAGAAGGGAAATGATTGTGTGGCAACCCTTACAGGAACATACACACCCCCATGTAGGTTTACCATGACCAAGTCTCAATCACTTAACATTCGACACTAGTGCTGTTATTACTCACGGATAGTGTGTGTGTGTGTAGGGGAGGGATTTGGAAAAATATTAAGGGTTTGGAAGGAAGTTAGCAATCTGCTGATTTGATTGAATTTGTTAAGAATCGCAATAATGTATTTTATGAAAATTGAGAGCTTGATGCAGGAAGAGTCTGGTCTTGACTTTTTTGAAAAGATATTTACAACCTCAACTTTATATAATGAGATTATGTATGTGTACCTGGTATTTACATGGAATTGTCCTTATGTTTAACCATTATTATTTTCTTACTGATTGATACCTTTATTTGACTTGATTTTGATATTCTTACAGAATATATTTCAGTTGCATGTTAAGTAGTATTTAGTGTTTTATTATTATGCATGCATCTATTTTTTGCAGTTTTAGCTCTGGCTTTTGATTACTACATATAAAGAGGAGAAAATGTTTATGAATTTGAAGTCTTACAATTAAGAAAAGAAAATTTCATTCTCTTTCTCCTTCACTGTCTCTCTCCTTCACTCCCTTCCTCCATTCCTCTTCCCCTCTCTCTCTCCTACCCTCCCTACTTTCTCTCTCTCTCTCTCTCTCTCTCTCTCTCTCTCTCTCTCTCTCTCTCTCTCTCTCTCTCTCTCTCTCTCTCTCTCTCTCTCTCTCTCTCTCTCCCTCTCTCTCCCTTCCTCTCTCCCTCCCTCCCTCTCCCCCTCCCTCCCTCCCTCCCTCCCTCCCTCCCTCCCTCCCTCCCTCCCTCCCTCTCTCCCTCCCTCTCCCTCTCTCCCTCTCTCCCTCTCTCCCTCCCTCTTTCAGTCTCTCCTCCTCTTAGCTTTTTCTCGGTACCCTCTTTCCCTCTTTCCTTTCCTGGCTTCCACCTCACTTTTTCCGTCTTGTCCTTCTCCCTCTACCTTCCTTATTTCACACTCCTCCTATTTTCTCCTTCTGACACCTTTTTTTTTTTCTCTTTTTCTTTCCCTCTCTTCTCTATTCTTTGCCCCTCCATCTCTCTTTACAGTGTTGTGAAATTAATGTTAATTCTTACCATGCAGGACCATATACGATGGCGACGAGCATGGGAAGTTCATGGAACGCCTGGATACAAGAATTCGGAACCATGACAGAGACATCGAGAGAATGTGTAATCACCATTACCAAGGATTCATTGACTCCATCAGGGAACTTCTACAAGTTAGGTCACAAGCACATAAACTCAAGGTGTGTATTTGTATTTATTTATTGTTTAGTATCGTTTTCTTATTTGAATTGGAAAAAATAGAACGATTGTGAGGAAAGGCTTACATAAATTTCATCGCATGTGATATTTAACAATAAATAGAAAAATAGGGATGGAACAGTATTTGATATCAGTTGCACCTTTTTTTTATAATTATATATTCACTTTTTTCCTATGATAACTACTTGCTTGTCAGATGGAAGTGGTCAGAATTGATGAGGAGGTTCAAGAATCGGCAAAGCAGCTAATGGCCAAGAGTGAGGAATTGGTCAAGACACGGAAAGTCCAGTCAAATATCTGTGCCGCCATAGATGCCCTTACCCTCTGTCTGCCTGTCCTAACCACGTATTCTAAGCTACAGAAACAGATGCAGGAGAAAAGGTGAGTCACAATACTCTCATATTACAAGAAGCCAGCACAGCCCATGTCTTATATGTGTTCAGGAATCCTTTAAAAGTTTATAATAGTACAAGTCCTTCATGTATGTAAATGATAATCTGTGCTTATCATTATCATTTTCATAATTCTTCGAAATGTTAACATTTGGCAAGCCTTCTTTTTTTTTCTTTAGACTACTTTTTGTAAATATAAAAATTTATTATGATTACCTTAACCCATTAGATCTGGATGCTTCACAGCCATCACTTGGCCCAAAACATAGGCATTAGCCTTACTTGAGTAGCCACTCTGCTGTGTGACCAGCTTGTAGGCTAAATATACAAATATTTGTATCCGGTGACAAGGCTCTATGGCTCTATATATTTTTCTGCATAAGTGTTTTTAGATTTTTGCCATTTTCCAATGTTTGTTCTTGTTATTTGGTTTACTCAATACAATAATAATGACAATAAGTAACAGTGTTTTTTGTTTCATTTTAAATGCCCACTGAGTCAAATCACCCTCCAAGAGCTTTGTGCACTCATGCTGAGTCATTCATGTTACCCTGGTCTTCAGCCAAATTTTCCCATTGACGGCAAGTTGATGTCACCCACCCCTGAAGCCAATTTTTTTTTATGATGTGATGGTCATGTCATCTGGATCATAGGGGTTAAGTGGCTTGAGGAAGATGACAGGAGATAATTTTTGAAGTATCCAGAATTGTGTGGAGTTAATTAATTTCACTGTCAAACATTTTTGATCTTCCAGATATTATCCTGCACTGAAAACTCTAGAGCAACTTGAACACACCTATTTACCACGAGTTGCAAGTTATCGCTTTGCCCAGCAAATGCGTGACAACATTCCTCGAGTTCGTGAAGACATCAAACAGGCATCTATGTCAGATATTAAAGATTTCCTGGAGGCAATCAGACGGTAAGCTTTATTTATTTTTTATTTTTATTTATTTATTTATTTTTTATTATTATTTTTTTTGTATCTCAGTAAAGTACAAAAAAACAGTAAAGTACCAAAAAGTTTTTTCTCACTGAAAAGGTGTTCTACAAGAAAGTATCAAAAATATGTTTTTCAAGAAGTACTAAAATGTAGTTCTCAGTAAAGTTCCAGAAAGAGATTTCACAGCAAAATGCCCAAAGGGATTTTCAGTAAAGTAGCGAAGGAGGTTTTTCTCAGTAAACTGCAATAAAGAATTTCTCAGTAGAATACCAAACGTGTGTGTCTCAGTAAGTTATCAATTTAAAAATAATTTTAGATATTTTGATTCCACGAGGCATATATATATATATATATATATATATATATATATATATATATATATATATATATATATATATTATATATATATATGAGACTGTGTCTGTAGTACTATGCGCCAGTGCCATTTCTTATGATATTCAAATTTTTGTGACTTCAAATTTTTATATTTTCTTAAATCTCTTTCCAAAACTATTATAGCTAGAGTAATGTTGCTTACACCATTTTATAGCTCATGATCTGTATATTATTGCATGAGTACTTTAGCATAAAAAAAAAACCACAAAATATCATATAGAAATTATATAAAACAGTCCAGAATATTCCTGGAAAAAAATTCCATTTTCTGTCCTTTCCTAATGTTCCTTGCCAAGGAAAATTCACTATTAATGCAGTTGTAGTAGATGGATGGCATCTACTACATGACTGGTGGTTTATCTCTTTGGGGGAATAGTTGAGTGGGTATGAGTTCCCACTGTTAAGGGTCTTAGAGTTCTCTCTGGTTCCCCGTTGGCAAAAGATTGGGCAGTCCTGTGTTACTGCTACTTGCTGAGGTGCAGCTAGATTATCTTGAGTTGGTGATCTTGTTTCTGGATCCTGAAGCTCAAGTACACAGGAGCTGTAGGCAAACTTGGAACGAGTGGAGCCTGCAGTCCAATCAGAGCCAAGAGGTGTCAACCAGTCAGGTGTCAGTAGTGAGTCGCTAGAAGTCTTGCTACTGTGAGAGTAAGGATGAGGCTGTTGGACCTGATGTGACCCAAATTAAAAATAACCTCATTTAGTTCCTGACTTCAAACACTATGATGACACAGATTATTGCAGCAGATTATTTCTTTTATTCTTAAAGGAATGCAAATCTTGCTTTGTACATTATCCCATGAATCTTTTGGTAAAAAAACTATAACATTAAAGCAGTTTGACATACCCCGACAGGCTGATGGATGAGTATGCTACTGCACCAATACATTGGCAAAAATAACACCTTGGCCAAGGAGGTAAAAAATCTAGACCAATATTATAGACTATCATCCTTATTTTCTTTGTAATTTCTCTCAACCACAATAGAAAGCAGATTTTGAAGAACTCTGTGATACTGTTATCTCAATTTTCAGGATGGTGGCACTTAACTATACTGCTGCAGGCAATACTTTATATATGTATGTGTGCATACATGTATGGATGTATATATCTATCCATCTATATGTATATGTATACATATATAGACAGACAGACATATACAAATACATATACATATATGTATATATATATTTATATGTTTATGCACTTGTGTGTGTGTTCATGTTACATGCAACTAGGTAATCTAATGATTTCTATAAACAGAGTGTCAGCACGAATTGGTCAGGTTGCCATGAAGCATGCTGCTCTTCAGTACAATATGGACCCTAATCTAGCAATGACAAGATCCAAGAGGCATGCGCCACTGCCTCCAAATCCATTCACAGGTAAAGTTCTTCAGTGTTCTTGTGTAAAAACCAGGTATTCAAGTGTATGCTCTGTCAGAATTGTGAATATAATTTTAATGTTCCTGATTGATGTTTTGTATATCAGATTTATTGTGGGGGAGGGGATGTAGAAAGATTTAGAAAGAGTATCTTCATTATTTGATCTTAGATTCTGGTCTGAGGATTTAGATGATTATGATATGATGCATTGTTGAATAGATTGCAGTAGCATAGATTTTTATTGTTATTATTATTATTATTTATTTTTTTTACTGAGGAAGAAAGTGTAAAATAGCTCTGAAATTGGAGGCACACAGGAAAAACAGTTTCCTGCATCAGAACTCTCATAATTTCCTTTAGTCACTATAATTCTTTTACTTTTTATTTTTCATATGATTTTATTCTTTACAGTTCTTTATTCTTTTTATTGCCTTTCTCATTTCATCTCCATTAATTTTTTGTAGGTGAGACTTATGAAGCTCAGTCAGAAGCCCAGAGTGATGAAGAAGAAGAGCTATGTGCCCAGGACCTAATCAATTTTGCTCCTGTGTACCGCTGTCTTCACATTTACACAGTCCTAGGAGCCCGGGAGCAGTTTGAGACTTATTACAGGCAGCAGCGAAGAGAGCAAGCCAGGCTAGCTTTGCAGCCACCAACTAACATGGTGGGTACTGAGTGGTTCAGGTCACAAATGAGGGTTGAATCTTCCTGTGTGTTTTGTTAGGTATTGTCCGCAGTGAATTTTTCTCGAGCTTTATTGCTCTGTTGTACTTTATATTAGATGTTTAGCTTTGATTTATATAATGGAAATGAAAAATGTGACAATTTTTGCGGCATTATTGATAGTGGAAGAAAAGAATCATTCCCATTTCTTTCCCCTCCACCAGCATGAAAATTTAGAAGGCTATCGACAGTACCTGTATGGTGTTGTGGGATTCTTTGTGATAGAGGACCATGTTCTGAACACAGGCAATGGACTGGTCACACGGCCATATCTGGATGAGGTTTGGGACATGGCATCAGGAAAGGTAGGTTGAAATACGCGATTATTATGACTTTTTACTTATTTACTTCTTTTTTCTCTTTATTGATTTCTATTTGTTATGTGCTCAGGATGATTTGCCAATTTGATGTTTCAAATAAATTATTATTAATGTTATTTTATTATGTAAGAGAAGTAGTAATATTTCTCTAACAGAGAAGAAATTATTAGGTGATTTTAAACAAAATCTCATTTGCTTCTGTCATTAGAAATATTTGTATCATAAATTTCAGAGTACACCCAAGTATGAAGTATTATCTCTATCAAATGTCAGTATAAACTAACGAAAATTGTATGCCATTACGTGCTAATAGAGTTCTCAACTTCTGTTATCTTCTCCAGGTTGTGAACAACATCCGCAATCATTCATCATACTGCACTGATACCCATCTTATGCTCAACATCAAGAACCTTATTATGTTGTTTGCCCATACTTTACAGGTAATCATTTGTTGTCTTGTGACAGCTTGTAACATAATTTTTGTACTTACATCAAGATTAGATATTGAAATAAGTTTATTAACAGTTTTGCTTTGTGAATGTTGTATGTCCGAAACAGGAAGCAACTGAAGACATGAAACCAAAGCATATTAAAGTAATTTTATTTATACATTTTCTTCTATCCCTCTAGAACTATGGGTACACTGTGAATCCACTACATGAGTTGTTACTAGAAGTTAAAGATCACTATAATGAAGTTTTGATGCAAAAGTGGGTACAGGTAAGTTAACTTTTGTCTTTTTTATGTGCAAGTCCATGGACTTCCACTTAACTTTTTTTGCAGAGTAAATGCTAAGTACATGGTATGATTGATTGAATATTTGGTGTATCATAAGATATGGATGGATCAAGGAATGCTATTACATGATACTGAATGTAATGAAAATTGGTGTAGCTTGTAGAGTATGAGTATTGTTAGTGTATTTTAATACCTTATGAAAATTTATTGAAAGTGGGCATACATGTACATGATTTCAGGTATTTCGGGAAATATTTGATGAAGACAACTATCATCCTATTCAAGTTGAAACCCCAGAGGAGTATCATCGAATTACTGAGGTCTTCCCTTATCATGACCTAGCGCTGGAGCAGTCCTCGTTCCCTAAACGATTCCCCTTCAGTTTAATGGTTCCAAAAGTGTACCGGCAGGTCAAGAATTATGTTGCAGCTTGTTTAGAGTTCTCGGAAGATCTGAATTTAAGGTTTGTATGAGTGTTTTAATTGCTAAGTTGTCTTTCTCTGTTTTTCCTCTTTGTGTAGATGCTTATCTCTGTTTTTCACGACATTGTGGATAATTTGCATAATTTAAATTGTCTACTAATCTATTATTTTTTTATGGTCTTGATATGTTTTATGAACTCTCTTCCTCTGTGCCTTTTATAAAGATATTTTAGGATACTTAGTTGTGATTGTATTATATTTTGTAGAAGAATTTTAAAAGAGAAACTTGAGAAAATACATGGAAACTATCTTTTCATTGAGTCGTACTCACCTTTAATGGGGGAAAATCTGTGAAATGCCCAAGCTTCAGACTTGATGTTTTCTTTTGTTTCTAGTTGATTTGATTTTTGGTATGATGAATAACTCTCGTCAAGTTTGATAGATCATGTTTATTTAATTTCTGTTGAAGCAGTATTTTTATTTTATTGTGTGTCCATGTTACTGAATTTGTGTTTGTGTTCTTAAATGTTAGATGCCATGTTAAGTAACATGTTACATAAAGGATCAAAATAGTAATTTTTAGGGTGTTTTACTGGAAAGTAATAAAGACTTATTGTTGATAATTACTCTAAGGGCACTTCCCCTCCTTTATTTTCTTTATTTATTGAGTTTTATTAAATTTATTTATTTATTGCTAAAAATTTTAATTGTTATCATGCTTTCTATTTGTTTTGGATGAATCTCACATCCTAATTTTCATGACAGTTGGGTAATGAGAATCCTATGTAAAATTTAACTATGCATATACATAATTATAAGATGATATAGTATATCATGATCACTGTCAGACAGGTAAGCCACAGCCACTGTAAGAAAAAGATTAAGAAAAACAGTTGGAACCCAAAGAATTTATGTAACGGAGATAGAAGCACTAACTTAGCTTTCTCTTCCTAGTCAAACAGAGAAGGAGGACATGGTACGGAAATCGACCAACCTTCTGCTGACCCGCACTTTGAGTGGCTGTTTAGCAACATTAATCAAGAGACCTGGATTGGGACTCCTGCAACTCATTCAGATAACCATCAACACACTACATTTAGAACATGCTAATGTTCTTTTAGAACATTATGTAGCTAAGTTGACAGGGTATGTTTTTATGTCTACCTTTAGTGATGTAAGTTGTTCATGAATTACTGCAAGGTCTGTCTGATTGCTATGAAATTGTTTAATTGCCCTAATACATTATTTATGAAAAATGTTATGAGAGGTCTTATAGATTTCATAAATTAGGTTCACATCTTTGTGGACTTGTCTTTAATTGATTCCTTTTTATAGGAGCATAGAGGACAGCAGCACACCTGGCCTAGGTAGACTTCAGGGCAAGGCTATGTTCAAAGACATTAGAGGGGAAGCTGAGGAACAAATTTACACAGCTCTTAGACTGAAGCTGGATGAATTCTTGGATCTGGCTGCCTATGATTGGATGTTGGCTGAACCCCAGGGAACATCATCATCCTATGTCACTGATCTCATAGCTTTCCTTAACTCAACTTTCACAGCATTCACCAATTTGCCAGTAAGGGAGAATGTGCTTGTTATTCCCTGTCATGACTATACATGTAACAGTGCATAATTTGATTTTTGTGTTTATTGTTTATTTGTGAGAGGTGTTTCATAGATTTTTTTTCTCTTTTTTGTTGTTTTTGATAAACATAGGCCTGTATTTTTTTGAAGCAGCACTTATCTCCCAGTTATTGAAGATAGTTGACAAGGTTTTCTATGAATATTTATGCTCGTCTTCCATTATCTTAAGAAATGAACTACTCATCTCTGAGTATTTTACATTTGTGATATTGAATTGTGTTGGAGGTAACATGGTTATTTTATTTTGACAGGTGCGTGTAGCACAGACTGCTTGCATGTCAGCTTGTCAGCATGTGGCAAAATCACTGATGTCCATGTTGCTGAGTGAAGATGTAAAACAGATGTCTCTTGCAGCTCTGGAGCAAGTAAACCTTGATGTCATCCAGTGTGAACGTATGTTAGAAGCTTTGCTTTTTCAGTATTTCTTTTAGCCAAGATTCAGTGGAGTATTTATGTTGATAATACAGTCACCCTTCATATTGGTATCTTCATTGAAATCAGTACTTAGTTCAAGGATTCAAATTATTATGCTATTAGGTTTGCAGATAAATCATATTGGTACCCCAGTAGGGGGCTAGTAACAAGATGGAAAACCATTTTTAGAAGACAGTTCTTTATGAAAAACTAAATGGTATTCTTTGGAAATACAGATGATGCAGTCTTGTATTTTTGGAACAGTGATACCAAGAGATTTGCAGAAAGTCATATTATTATACATTGTAGTTTCAGTATGGGCTGAATTATTTGATGTCGAAACAATGTTCTTATTATAAACTAGAAATTCTGTAATATGATCTTCAGCCCTGCAAACTTTCAGGTTGTCAAGCTTTTGAACTTACAGGGCAGGAAAAGGTGTTTTGTTGAATCCCAACAGCTAAGGATCAGCTGTTGACTTACACCTTGTGTAGGATAATAAGGATAAAAAAAGAGTCTTGAAGTAATAAGTTTAAGAAAATTTTATCAAAAGACAGATTACATGGATATAATATATTATATACTCTTTGTTAGATTGTCTTTTTATTAATAGCTATTGTAATTTTTCTTTATTTTTTCTAGAATTTGCTGCATTTGAGCCGGTGGAAGGATTTGAGGAAGGAGCTCTTCTAATGTGCTTTGCTGACCTTCGGCAGTTATTAGATCTTTTTATGACAGAGGATTGGTCTACATATTTTCATGATTATGGCTCAGAGAACTCCAAGTACCTACGAGTCAATCCTCATAATGCCATTATCATTGTAGAAAAGTAAGTAGCAATTGGATAAAAGAAACAGGCATTGTTTTGAGAATATTATAAATCCACAAGGATTATTATCTATGAAATAGATCAATTATATAATATGTTTGTGAGAAATGTAAATGACTACTGAATGAAAGTCCCAGAGGGAGAAAAAGTTGGTATTGATTTTGTAACTAGATAAAAATGAATACATCATTCCCTTACATCAGGGATGACTTTATTCAATGCAGCTGATATTACTGTTAAATGCAACATTCAGGTTTAAATATTGGCTTTCATGAATTCTTGTGAAGAGGTCCAAGTGATACAGGTGCTATTAATTTTCCTCCTCCATTAACCCAAAGCCACTGGGGGATGGCATTTATGCACACGCCATGCCCAATGTGAGATTGATTTATTAATTGGTTTTACATATAGATGGCACCACAAATACAAGGTCGTCAGTAAGCCAATTACAAGTACTACCTGTCTCACCAGTTTACCATTTTCCTAGATTTTCAAAAATATTTTCTTGTATGTTATATTGCTGTTAGCAATGTCAGTATAATGAATTATAACATCTATAATAAAAATAACCATTGATAGCATTAGTAAAATAAGAAAAAACTCTCCACAAATTCAAGGAAAGGTGAAATCAGGTGAGGTCACAAGATCAACTAATGGACTCCTTTGTGGCTGAGCACCTGCATAGGCATCTGTATGCAGACATTTCACAAAACAATTATACCGTGAACACATTTTCTTGGCGATGGTGGGTTAAGATTGGTAGAATTACTTTGTGCATCAGA
The DNA here is from genome assembly GCF_042767895.1 of Penaeus vannamei. Classification (NCBI taxonomy): domain Eukaryota; kingdom Metazoa; phylum Arthropoda; class Malacostraca; order Decapoda; family Penaeidae; genus Penaeus; species Penaeus vannamei. Next base: position 7,536,244 of record NC_091561.1, on the reverse strand, counting down.
GAATATTTATGCTTCCAGATTGCGCGAGGGAGAAAAGCGTGGCATGTTCTCCATACTCAAGAGAAGTGACAAGAAGAAGCTTCTGGAAACTGTCCTGAAGCAGCTTAGACAGCTAACCCAGCAACAGCACACCACTTGAGCCTCCCATGTGTAGGTTATTGAAAATGTGTCTCAAAAAAGGGCTACTTAAATTTCCTATGTTAAACAAAATAGGTCTCCAACGTTATGTAAATATGTATCTGTATTTAATATGGAATGATGCTGTATCTAAAGTGGAATGATGCTAACTTCTGTTTTTCTGTTAATCCCATATTAGAAGGTTTGGTCTTGTACCTAACCTGCCAAATTCTGGAAATTAAAGCAAATTGGTTATTTTCCATCTCTGAAATATTAATTTTGCCTCTGAGAGAGGAACCAACACATGACAGTTACTATTCTGAGATTTATCTTACACATCATTAAGGAAAAGAAATTTGATCTGTATATATGATTGGGTTTATCCAATTGTTGTGTATTTTATTATGTCCATGGTATATAAAGTGCCTGCATGATGGTACAACTTGTGTAGCTATATTATCATTATTATTTCTTTGTATGCATTTGTTGAAAATTGTATAATTATTTATATTAGAAAGAAATACAAAGATTACTTATGATTTTGATATTCACTGAGGTTTATAATATATGACTTTTAAAGCTTGACTGATTTGTCTGTATGTTTGTTACCTGATTCTGTGTAGCTGAGGCATGCAACAGGAAAACACATGTCTTCTAGCCTTTAGTTTTTTACTGCCAACTCTAGAGCTTGATGTTAACTGCAAGTAGAAATGCTTATTGGGGAAGACCATTTTGAGATTATTTTATATTGAGAATAATTTTACTTTACCATAGACTACCTTCATGACTGATCATGTGTTCTGGAATATCATTGCTATATGACCACTGAAACACTTACTATATATGAAAAAGAAGATGAAGCAACATTCTTGTTGAATAAGCATAAAGTTACTAAATTAAAGAAAGCTAATACATGAGTGAATGGCAAAACTGGTAGACCCCGATGGGTATCTATGGCAAACTTTACTCCCGAGCAGCTTCACTCTGGCTTGAGGTGCTCTCCCAAAGCTGCCTGTTCTCCTTGGCCAAAGACCGTGGAACCGCATTCCTGAGCTTGCAAAAAGGGCATCCTGATGTATAACTTTTAACAGCCTTTAACTTAATTTTTATCATTTTTTTTATGTATATTTTTTCAGTATATCATTTTGCAATTGCACCAAATATTTGTCCATCATTTTTCACTCTAGTGTTGTTAATATTTGGACTTTTGGAATTTTTATGGAAAATCAGGTCATTTGTGAGAGGACTTTTATGGCCTGGGCCTTAAAACTACATTTTTCAATCTCAATCAAAGGACCAGGGGACCTCTGTGCTCTTAATCTATTGCAATGATATGTAAACAACTTTTAAAGCCTTTTAAAGCTTTTAGCCCTCCACCCCCCAAAAAGAAAACAAGAAATTTGTTTTGGAAAAACGATACAGAGTATTCCTGTTTTCCAGAAATACTGTACGTGGGGTTTTGATTTGTAGCAGACTAAGGGTAGATTTCTTTTTGTTTTTTTATCATTATTATTATGTTTGTGATTGTTGTTGTAGTTATCATTATTATTATTACTATTATTATTATTATCCTTAATTATTATTATTATCATTATTATTATTATCATTATTATTATTATTATTATTATTATTATTATTATTGTTATTATTATCATTATCATTATCCTTATTTTTATTATCATTATTATTATCATTATCCTTATTATTATTATTATTATTAGTAGTAGTAGTAGTAGTAGTAGTAGTATTGTTATTTCTATTATTATTATTATTGTTATTATTATTATTATTATCATTATTATTGTTATTATTATTATCATTATTATTATTATTATTATTGTTATTGTTATCATTATTATTATTATCAGCATTATCATCATTGTTACTTTCATTATTATAATAATAATTTTCAATTTAATGATTAGGATAATTATTGTCATAATTATGATAATTATTGTTATGCTATTATAAGTATAATTGTCAATGTTATTTTCAATGTTATTATCAATGTTATAATTTTTATATTATTGTTGTTGTTATTATTATTATATTCATTTATTTATTTTTGTATAGGGATTACTATTATTGTTCTTCTTCTTCTTCTTATTATTATTATTATTATTATTATTATTATTATTATCATTATCATTATTATTATTATTCATTATTATTATTATCATTATCATTATTTTGTAATATGATTTTTGTTATTATTGTTATTATTATTATTGCTGTTATTGTTATTATTATTATTAATGCTATTATTGTTATTATTGTTATCATCGTTATTATTACTTTTTTATTTTTATATTTGTTATCATTATAATTACTACTATTATTACTACTACTACTACTACTACTATTATTATTATTATTATTATTATTATTATTATTATTATTATTATTATCATTATAATGATTATTATTATAATAATAATAATAATTATTATTATTATTATTATTATTATTATTATTATTATTATTATTATTATTATTATTATTATTATTATTATTATTATTATTATTATTATTATTATTATTATTATTATTATTATTATTATTATTATTATTATTATTATTATTATTATTATTATTATTATTATTGTTGTTGTTATTGTTGTTATTGTTGATAATATTACTAATATTAATAATGATAATAATAATAATAATATTATTATTATTATTATTATTATTGTTGTTATTGTTGATAATATTACTAATATTATTAATGATAATAATATTATTATTATCATTATTAATAATATTGATATTATTAATGATAATTATATTATTAATAATATTAATATTGTTGATAATACTAATATTGTCATTATTATTATTATTATTATTATAATGGACATTTTTAAAGGTGAGGCCTTGGATTGCAAATGAGGGAAGAGAGAGGTCTGCTTTGCTCTTTACTTACTCAAGTGTGTGTGTGTGTGTATGCGCGCATGCATGTGTGTGTGCATGTATTTTTTTTTTTTGCCCGTGCCCATGCTTGTTCCTCTGCTATGTGCCTATTTCTTTGTGTCTCCAGGTCTGTGGGTGCATGCATGTGTGTGCAGATGCATGTACTTTATATATATATACATTATATATGTATACTTTTGCATGTAGAAAAGGTGTAAAGGAGAATGAAGGCCTTCAAAAAGTAATAGGTATAATCAGTGTATTATGATGTTAGCTTTTCAGCAGTAATTAGCCATATGATTGAAATTATCATAACAGTGGATAATTTATAGCTACTGAATGTATGTCACATTATATTTCTCTTCAGTTAATGTTAACCAACATCATTTCATTTAGCTTACTCTCTTAATTATTTTCACATGTTTGGCATTTGAAGTTCTATGGAGATGAGTATCTGTTGGATGTCTGATGGATCGTAGTTCATAGAAAGAGAGCTTTAGACACCATTCTTCCGCTAGATTAGCCAAGCCTTGTCATGGGTGGCATTCAATAGTGTCAGCATGATCTCCAAGTGACAGTAATGAGGACAGCATCTACCTGGTATAACCATGTGGAATTCTGAATAATAATATCTTTGTTGTGGCCCTTCTCCAATGTGGGTGGGTGGGTAGCTTTGTGGGTGGGTGGTTGGTTTGACTGGGCATGCATGTGCATGTGAGAGTGGTGCCTAATCCCAAAATATTCAGTCTTATCTATACACCAGGTCTTGAACCATTGGTAGACCTCTTATTGGTGGGGTACTTTCTCCTGCAGTTGATGGAGAGACATTTCATGGGCTGAAAGAATGATATTCTTGTCAGCACTCACTCCTTTCTGGGTGATGATGTGTCTACATAGAATCACAAAGGGGGATATTAAGCCACCCTGGTCGTACAAACAAGTCTTCCGTTTTAGTCATTGGCAGGTCAGGGAAGATTAGAGATTATTCAGTCAGTTATCAGAACTGTGAATCACCTCTGGAGTGAGAGTGGCAGCTTCAAAATAATAAAGAGTCACAGTATTTTCTATATTTTGAAGTGTTAGATCATGGACATCATTTACCAACAAAGTTCTTGACTGATACATTTGTTCCTTAACCTTGCTTGTTTATCTAATTCTTAAGAAAATTGTAATTAGTCCAGTATGTCTTTTGCTTTGTCAAAGTATCAATTCTCATTTATGGCTTTTCTACATTCATTGACGTAATCACATGCAAACATGTGTATAAGTAAATGCATATGTTAATGTGTGTATGCATGTATATTTTTTATACATATGTGAGTATGTTCGAGTGAGAGTGAGAGAGAGTCCGTGAATGAATTATTGAATGTGTAAGTGAATGAATAAGTGTGAGAAAGTGAAAGAATGAGAGTGACTGAGAGTAACTGAGTGGGAGGCATGCATGTGCATGTGTCCAGTCATCATAGTTAATTGCACCTAGTGGAACAGGAGGACAGAGATAAATGAAAATAAAATTACATTCTGCTTTGGGTGACAAACATTTTGATGGAGAAAAGGTTTATATATTTGTACTTTAGAAAAAAGGTCTTTATAATTGTCATATTATTTATTGGGTCATTTACTAATACATTATTATGGGAAACCTGCAATGAATTATTTTTTGGGATAAAATTCTTTTCCCCCCTCTGTTGCCAGCATATTATTTATTCTGATTTTGTTTTTAAAAAGTTGAACAGTTAGATTTAGAAAAAAAAAAAAAAATATGCAAAGAAGGCATTTATGTATGGTGACTTGTAGCCTGTATTTAGTGTAGATAAATTATTGCTTCAGTTTTCATGGCAGCTAGTTTGCACCTTGTTCACTTTCTGGATGGAAGATGAAAGAGAAAGAAGAAACGCATCATGCAAGTTAGGAATTGGTCAGATTAAGTGCTCCAGAATTTGGTCTGTGATATTGAATAACTGAATAATGGATTGTGCTCTTCAAATATATCTTTCCATGTGCCTTTTTTCATATTCTATTTTGAAAAAAATGGTGAGTGAATGTTTCAATAGAGCGTTTGTTTCTGCATTACCGGTTATCATTGTTTTTTCAAGCGAGTTCTGTGCTGAATTGGAAACTTGTGGAAAAGAATGTGAAATCCTTGCTAGTTGGTTGTGCATTAGTATTAACAGGAATGCTGCAGAAGATCATTATTTGCATTAGTCAATAGTATTAGTAGAAGTACAACTACTGCTATTACTGTTTTTGCTTTTCATAAAAAAGTACAAAAAAAGTAAATAAGATTATTTACTAGTACAATACTGTAGCTTTTGTTCAGAATGTCTTAACATTACATTGGTATTTATCTTATTGGGAAATATAATTTGATACAATAGGTTATTTTAGACAGAAGACTGAATCAAGACTTTATAAGATAAGTTGCATAAGATAAAGACTGAAACTCCATATTATGTGGACTGTAGAAATGGTAAAGTAGACAGTTCTTATCCTTTGTAGTATATTTATTTTTCTTTGAACAAATCTACTTGGCAAGAGGAATGGACATTGTGGTAAAGGGAGATGGTTCTTGTTATACGTGATATTATATGTAACAGAATATTATATTTTTGTACCTGAAAGGCAGAATGATCATTAATGGGTTGACTGATTGTTATGTTTCGACAGATGCCCCAGAATCATTTGGTACAAGGGCTGTTAAGATGTTAATGATTTAAAAAATCATAACTTGTAAAAGGCAGTTCTTGTCAGTTATGAAGCTTATATATCAACATTCTATGAGACATATTAAACTTGAACTCCTTTTAACATCTAAATTAGGATATTTGCTTGATTGACATAGCTAACCAAGTCAC
>NC_091561.1:7525359-7527859 GCF_042767895.1 Penaeus vannamei | reverse complement strand
TTCTTTCCTCTATCTCTCTTCCTTCCTCTCTCTTTTTTCCCCTCTGCCGGGAAACTCACGACAACCAAGTTTTACCGAGGAGCTGCAGAGGTTTTCAAAGGGTATTACTGACAAGACGATTCCGCCACATTAACTCGTGCAGGGAGAACGCCAGGTGAGCTTTGCGGGAACTTTTCTCATTTTGATTATGTTTTCGTCCAACTTTCAAGGCGACTGGAATATCTGTCTACAAACCGAGTCTGTGGGTCGACGAGGGTAACATTTTTTCTCCTTCCGTGTCATCTGATTTATTTGATATGCTGGTTGTATTATTTCGAAGATTTCCCTGACGAAGTGTAAATAAATCTGTGGTGTTGCCAGGGAGTTTTTACAAATTAGCTCTGACTTGGGGATACACGTCTTCCTTGAGATTCTTTTAGGATATTTTCAAGCATGTCTTCTTTGAATGTTGTCGGTCGATTATATCTCATTTTGACGAGAACAGGATCCATTTTATTGGTATATGTATTCTTTTATAGATTGTGTAATATACAATCTATACACATTCATCCCACGTGGTCTAATATGTACACGTGTAACTAAATAGTAAAGAAGCAGAATGAGGACAAGATCCATTCCTAGCATCACCTTTTATTACGGTAAATTTAAGCGTCGTATGTTTGACTAGACTTTGTCCACGTCCATATACCGGGGTTTAGTTGTTTTGCGCGAAGGCCTGTGTGCGTTGAACAGCAGTTCCATTAGTCCTCAATTGTCTCTCGAAACAGGAGCAGGCAAACCACTTTTTTTTTGTAACAGGAACAAATACAAACAGTTTAATGTCACATTTCCGACAGTGTGTTATTAAGTCGGCAGAACCACCCACTGAAAGAAGAAAGGTCGGCCCATCTTATTTGATTGGCTCATCGCGGTTTGACCCTGTCTCGGGTTTCACTTGGGTTTTGAAATTTATGGCGCGCTTCAGATTTATTTTTGGCGATCATAGTGGTCGAATTATGGCCTCCTCCGGCTGGCTACCATGGCCTAAGACCTTTAGACAGTCGGTTGAATCTGGCTGTGAGCGGTTGCTGGGGCCCACGCATATGTCGGTTAATTGCTTGACCGTTGCTCTTACTGAATCTGATTTTTAGCCAACGATGTTGATTATTCGAACTGGAACTCCTGATAATTCTACGGTATTTCAGTTTCGCAAATGAACTGAATTACCAGTTTGTTTAACCTTTAACTGACCAATATTTTACCACGAACTTAATAGCCAAATTATTTATTTAAATTATCATTATCACATTTGCATCTTTCACATTCTAGTCATTATTCTACAAATAGGTCTCTATGCAATTTATCTAAACCGTCCTAACTCGCTTATGAATATATATCTAAGCATAAAGACTCGACATAAGTGCTTATATGAGCAGCAGATCTTCACGCCTCCATAAACACGCCTTTCCACCCGGAGACGAAACAAAAGAACGTCTGAAAGAGGATCGGATGCAGTTTATGCGATCCCTTCCCGTCCCATCAATCGGCTTCGCACCGTCTAGGCTCCTCCCTAATCCCTCTTGCCTACTTGCTTCTCTAAATCTTTTTGCTGCTCGCGCTTCGCTCCCCTTTCTGCTTGCTTCTCTGTTGCCAAAGATAAGAGCGGGGGTGTTTTGTTCTGTTTATATTCGTCCACGGAAGAGGACTGAACACTAGTATTAATAAAATGATAATCTGCTAAATTTGTCGGGAGCTGCAGTACAGCAATCCGTTATTGATCTGTACCTACATACGGTATTGTCTCTGGGAATATATTTATTAGCATGCATCCATACATTCTTACATAAATACATACATGATACGTATATATATACATGTACACGTTCATACGCATACATAAAAAATACATGCATATACATATAGACATCTGCATACACACACACAAACACATATATATGCATATATGTGTGTATACATGTGTAAATGAATGCCCACATACGCATTGCATTGCGTATGTGCGGATAAGCATATATATATATATATATATATATATATATATATATATATATATATATATATATATATATATGCACGTGCAATCTACATTTGCATTCATGATGTGTACATGATATATCCACACACATACATATGCATCTATGAAATACACGCTCATGCTTGCACGAGTATACCCTAATAGTAAACAAACCCGCGTGATGTAACTCTTGCTAACCATGCTAGTCACGTCTAACCATGCTAGAGGGGCTTACTAGTAGCTTCCAGGCCAAGTGCCTCCCTTTCCCCCACCAAGGTACGTCTGAGCCAGGGGGTGGGTGGGTTCTCGGCTGTCCCCCTCAATCACGATTATACAAACGGAGGGCGCCAGTATTGCCCAGGATAATCCAGGCCGTCCTACGTTGATTAATCTTTGTACGTGTAATGTAAGGGCGCCGGGAACAGAATACGACCTACTGGCACTGATTGGGAAGCTTTCTTTCATCTGCGAAGTTAGGAGACTAGGCGA
>NC_091561.1:7512859-7520359 GCF_042767895.1 Penaeus vannamei | reverse complement strand
TTAAAAATATTTTTCATTTATTTTTATTATTATTTTTTTTTATAACGCTTCACTCGTCCGGGAATCGCTCTTAGCAGACGAAAAGGTCAAGGTAGATCGCGAGCTTTCCTGAGAGCAGATAAGATTTCCAAGGTAAGATGCCCGACGCACCAATATATTAACATTCACGACTCCTCCCGCTGCTTATCCTGACATATCCTTCTTCTTTCAGCGAAAGAAAAAGAGAGAAAAAAACAGGAGCTATCGGTCTTCATTCTTCGCACGTGAACGCCATCGAACTCAAAAAATCCGTTATCCGATTCTTTTTTGTTTTCTTTCCTTTTCCTCTGGGATTTTTACACTCTCTCCTCCCTTCGTCCTTGAGGAAACCCACGGATTGTGGTTTCTACGACGTTCTCCTTCAAAATGTGTCAACCCAATTTCCCCAACAATACAAGGGGGTTGTTCAGCTTTATTCTTCGAGTGTCATCCCATTACAAACTTCTTTTTTCTCTCTCTCGGGTGCGCAATTTTCCAAAATGGCTCTCAGGAATTCCAAAATGACCTGCAAAATCCGCGGTTAAACGTACATTTTTGTTGTTGTTGTTGTTATCTAAGGCCTGGCGTTTTGAGAAGCAATAGAAGCGAGGTTTTCTCCGTTGGTCAACTTTTCGGGAATTTTTTTCTCGTGTACAACTGCATCCTAAGCCGGAAAAATGCTGTTTAGATGAAGAAAAACGCTGGTCACATAAAGCGAATACATTCTCTGTTATCATCACAACGTGTAAAACAAAGAATAAATCATAAAAACGAAAAAAGCAATACATAAATAAATATTTTGTATATTATTCCTTCCTGAATATCGAAAAGGAAAAAAATAATTTAGAATACTATAAAGACTTGCAAATTATGATCTTAATCTCAGATAAGTTTAACGTATTTACAAACATGACTAAAACAATCACCAACAATAATAACAGCAATAACAGTAATTGTGATAATAATATTATCAAACATCTACTACTACCGTTAATGTTGATAATCATAATAATATGCTAATAATGATTATAATGATTATAATGATAAAAACAATAATATTAATTATAATGATAAAAATAATGATAGTGATTATAATGGATAATACTAACAGTATTAGTAATAATGATAATAATGATAATAAAAAGATAATAAGCACAGCAGCTGGGTAGTATGGGAGGGAGAGGAGGGAGGGGGGGTGCAGATGTAGGTCGAAAAGTAGGAAACGAGGAGTGACTTTAAGAAAAAAAAAAAAAAAAAATGGGGAGTGAGAGCAACGGATCGGAAATGGAATTATATACCGAAGTGAAAGAAAAGAAAATCGAGAAAGAAGGGACGGATCGAGTACGTAATTTTCCAGTAAATAACGGAAAACTGCGGGGAGGGGGGGGGAGGAGGGAATGGGGAGGATAACTGTCTCGATCCTGTCTCACGTTTTTTTATTTTTTATTATGTTCTTTGTTGTGATTATTGATTTATGATTAATAGACAAAGGGAAGGTATAAAATCAAAGATAATTTTCGATCTGAAAGTAAGAATTAGAAGAGAATATTCCTTGTTTTCCATTTAATGTTTATTGCCAAGTTTTCCATTGTGATATGCCACCTGCTATTTATAAGTTGTTCATAGAATTAAAAAAAAAAAAAAAAAACACACACAATCAACAGAAATAAACTTAAAACACACGACGATCGTTAAGACAAAATTGGGTTTGCTTCCGGTTCCCTTGAAATATAAACTTCATCATTTATATTAGATTCGAATGTTGACAAATTGGCAACAGTAACACAATAATAACAGTAATGATGATGATGATGATAATGATGATAATATTAATAAGGGTAATAAAGGAACAGTGAAAATGATAATAATAGTGATGATAGTAATAATGATGATGATAGCTATAACAATAATGATAATAATAGTTACAATAATAATAATAATAATAATAATAATAATAATAATAATAATAATAATAATGAAAATAATAATTACAGTAATAATAATAATAATAATAATAATAATAATAATAATAATAATAATAATAATAATAATAATAATAATAATAATAATAATGAAGATAATAATTACAATAATAATTATAATAATAATATTTGTAATAATAATAATAACAATAACGATAATAGTGATAATAAAAAACATGATAAGAATAAAGCGCAGGAGAGACAGTATGCGCAGTGTGGGAGGAAGAAGAGGGAAGTGGGAGGAAGCAGAAATAAGGCTAAAAGGGGTAGACAAAGAACTGACTTTAAGGAAGATTTGGGAGTGAGAGGCGGAGTGCAGAGCAGGAGAGGAAAAGGTAGAGGGAAGGAGAGTGTAGAAGGGAAAGGGAAGGGGAGAGGTGAGGGGAAACATAAAAGGAGGAGGGTTAAAGAGGGACGTAAGAGGGTTTTTTTTCTATAGAATTTCCAGGGGGTCCGCTAGTATAGTGTTAATAATAATAATAATGAGGATAATAATGATAACGAAAAAGGATGATAATCATAATAAACATCACCAATAATGATAATGATAATGGGGAAAAAACACTATCATAATAATATTAATGATAATAATATCAAGAATATTTATAACAACAACGACAATAATAAAACCAGTGATATTAATCCCAATTGACGTAATAATGATCATAGAATAAAAGTGAACAGGACAAATAGTAGTTAGTAAAGCTATAATGATGATACCAAGCATACTATTCATAATAAAACGCTAATTTGTAGTGCCGAAAGCGTCGTTCGGTGGGTATGGGCCCCTCAACAGCTTATCTGATAATTGTGTCAAGTTTTTAACGCTACTTACTGCAGCTTGATGAACTAAGTGTTAACAGAGTACGTGTCAAATGGAATGTCAAGAGACTCGATTCCAAAGGGCAAATTATGCATAGAGTTTTATACGAAGAGTTGTTGGAAACTTTGCTCTTCAGCGGCAAAATTGGCATATTGACCGTGTCATGTTCTCGAAAGAGCAATATAACTCGCTTGCTGCAACGTTTATGGCAGGGAGATGAGTGTCATTTGGTGGCAGTCATTACGAGGATCGCCCGATGAACCTGCGGGGCGGCGTGGAGCCATCCGGGGGAGTGAGTGAGGACTTTTGTAGGATTCGGAGTTGAGTCTGTTTCACTCTTCTCGGGGGGAAACACATATGGTTGTAATAGATTAAATGTATATATCCGACACAAACAAACACAAACTTCGTGGATTAAAAAAAATCATGTACGCATACTTACGTATAAAATCTACGTACATGTAGACACACACACACACACATAAACACACGCAGCTACAAACTTCACACTCCCGGCCACTCACCCGTTATCTTATCGCCTTCCGGGCGCGCCTGTGATCTGCTTTCCCAATACTCCCCGCGCTGCCATTGACTCCCGATTCACACGTGACGATCTATATATTCGTCGTAAGTACTTCAGTAGCATCTTCAGCACCCTAGATATGCATGCCCACCTTGCTATGCGTATCGGGCAGCGAAAACCCACGCCGGACGCATCCACCATCAGCTGAGTTCACACGACCGTAGTACGAGGTGTTACATTCTCTCTCCACTAACGGGTTCAATACTCATTTCCAACCTGCCGTTAGCGAAGGCAAAAGCCAAGGAGCGCAGGGGCCTGTTGCATCAGGTCTGCCGTTGAATGAGCGACGTTTGCCACCGGGTTGAATGAGCGACGTCTGCCACCCGGTCTGACGGAGCTGGGTGACGAGCGGCGGGTGAGGGCGGGTCAGTGTGTTGCTGGTGCGTGCGGGTGAGGGGACTCCCGCTGTTTCTTGTCTTTCCGGCCTCACCTACACCATCCTCAGGTACGTCTCCTGGCGGCGTTTGAACAGGCTGTCGGGTCCTGGACGTGTTAAGTTTTCAGCAGGTTCGGGGGCGTCTGAGAGCCGTCAGTGTCGAGAAAATCGTTTTGAGTTGGCGCGGTTGTGGAGTTTTGTTTACATTCTTAACTATTCCCTGGAGGTACGTGCGTTTGTCGTGTATTTGCTGTGTATTAGAGCCTCGGGCAAAGAAGGTCTTTTATCATGGATTTACACATACTGCAGTTTTTGATTCTTAGAACGTGGTAAAACTTGAACATATGTTTAGCAAGTGACTCTAAACATCCATTTACTGCATAACGGTTTATTTGGTTTATTTCCATATATTACATTTGCTGACTAAGGTGAATTTAAGTGCGTACACGTTATGAGATGAGATGATTATAGTGATATGAATAAGACCATTACTAATGTACCTGATATGCAGCACATGGTAATATGTGATGAATTGATGATAAGAATGTATAATGATAATGATTATCATAATGATTGTAATAATAATAATGATAAAAATTATAATAACGATAATCATTATAACAATAATGATATTAATTATGATGATAATGTATAATGATAATCATCATCATCGTCTTAATGATAATAATGATAATGAAAATAATAATAATAATAATAATAATAATGGTAATAATAATAGCAACAATTATAATTGCATCAATAACGATACGGATAAACAGAATTAGTAAGGAAAACAGGTGTGTATGGAACAGTTAGAGATAAATTACATTATCAGTGATAACAGACGATAGATATTATAATGATAATGATGGTAATGAAACAACGATGAAATAGTAATTGCAGTAATGACGGTAGTGATAGCGTTAATGATGATACTAATGATAATTATGATGAAAATATAAAATTTAATAGCAACGATGATGATGGTAATAATGAAATAATATTAAAGATAATAATGATGATAATAATGATAATAATAATTATTATTATTATTATTATAATTATGATAATAACAATAATAAGGATAATAATAATGATAATAAGGATAATATTAACGATTATAATAATAATGATAATAATGATAATATTAACGATTATAATAATAATGATAATAATGATAGTAGTGATAATAATGATAACAAAAAGAATATGAAAGATAGTAATTATTATAATAGCAATGGTAATAGTGATATTGAGAATAATGATGATAACGACAGTAATGATAATAGTAATGCTGATGATGGTGATAAGATTAATGGCAATAATGGTACTGATGACAGTAATAATGATAATGATAATAATTACAATATTGATAATAAAAATAATGCTACTAAAAGTATTCATAATAATGACAGTAATATGATGTTAGTAATGATAATAATAATAATGTTAATAATAATGATAATGATAACAATAGTGATGATAATGATAGTAATGATAATAATATTTATTATAATGATGATAATATTAATAATGATAAGGATAATAAAAGTAATGATAATGAAGATAATAATTATGACAATAATAATGATAGCAAGGATAATGATATTAGTAATAATAGCATTAATAATAATCTTAATGATAACAAGACCAACAATCACAATGATGATTATGATAATAACAAAAATAATGATACTGATTATGATACTGCAGTAGCAGCAGTAGTTGCAATAGTGAGAGTGGTAGTAGTGATAGTAACAGCACCAGCAGTAGCAGCAGAAGTAGTTGTAGTGATAGTAGCATCAGTAGTAGTAGAAGTAGTAGTAGTAGCAACAGTAGTAGTAGCAGTGGTAGTAGTAGTAGTAGTAGTAACAGTAGACACAACAATAACGTTCATGATAATAAAAATGATGATAATGATGATGATGTTGATAATGATAATAATAATATGGAAGATAACAATACTAATGATGATAATAATGATAATAGTTATGGTAATGGTGATGATGATAATGATAATAAAAATAATGATAATATTAATAATAGTAACAATAATGATGGTAATGATAATGATAATAATAATAGTAATAATAATGATAATGATTATAATGATGATAGCAATAGGAATAATATGATAATTATGATAATAATGATGATAATGATAATGATAATGATAACAATAGTAATTATAATAATAATAATGATTATGATAATGATGCTGCTAATGACAATAATAATAATAGTCATCATAATTAAAATGATACTACTACTACTAATAATAATAACAGTAATAATAAGAACGAATAGTAATGGCAATAATAATAATGATTATACCTCTAATAACAATGATGATAATAATGATGATGAAATTTAAAGTAATATAAATGATGATAACGATAATGATACTGATAATGATGAGGAAATTAAATTAATATAAATGATAATGATGATAACGATAATGATACTGATAATGATAATAATGGTAATAGTAATGATGATAATGATAATAGTAATAGTAATAACAATGATAATGATAATAGTAATTATGATGATAATGATAATGATAACAATAATTATATAAATGATAATAATGATGATAATGGTAATCATAATAATGGTAATAATAATAATGTAAATAATGATATTGATCATAGTAATAATAATAATAACAGTAATAATAATAATAACAGTAATAATAATAATAACAGTAATAATAATAATAATAATAATAATAATAACAGTAATGATAATAATAACAGTAATGATAATAATAATAATAATAATAGTAATAATAACAGTAATAATAATAATAATAATAGTAATGATAATAATGATATCAACAATAATAATAATGATAATAATGATAATGATATCAACAATAATGACAATGATATCAACAATAATGATAATGATGATAATGATATTGATGATAATGATAATAATAATGATAGTGATAATAATGATGATGATAGTGATAATAATAATGATAGTGATAATAATGATAGTGATAATAATGATGGTGATAATAATGATAATAATGATAACAGTAATGATAATAGCAATGATAATTGAAACTAGAGGAAAAAGAACGTTATCTTTTGAAACAGAATAAGATTAACGTTAGAATTTGGGAACAAAAGTGGCGTTAGAATTTGAAAGCAGAGGACGAAGAACTTTAGACTTTGAAAACAGAGACACAGGAACGTTAGTCTTTGAAAACAAAAAGAGGAACGTTAGAATTTGAAAACAAAAAGAGGAACGTTAGAATTTGAAAACAGAGGAAGATGAACGTTAGAAATTCAAAACAGAAAGGTACGTTAGACTTTGAAAACAAAATGAGAAATTTCAAACTGAAAAAGGAGAAAGCGGAACGTTAGAATTTGAAAAACAGAGGAATGAGAACGTTAATATTTGGAAACAAAATGAGGAACGTTAGACCTTGAAAAAAAAAAGAGAAAGAGTAACGATAGTCTTTCAAAACAAAAAAAGAGGGACATTAGTCTACGAAAACAGGCGAAGAACGTTGAAATCCCATTCTCTGTCTAACGGAAAATGTTGGAATGTTCGAGACGCCCGCCCAAGATTTTGCTGTAAGAAGACCGACAAATAAGAAGTTATCCTGCGAACAAATAATTTTTTCCGCGAAGAGGACACTCGGACACTCTCCTGTTCCTTTTCAAATAGGATGGAAGGAGGGAGGGAAAAAGATGGCGAGTGG
>NC_091561.1:7492859-7495359 GCF_042767895.1 Penaeus vannamei | reverse complement strand
CGAATTCCAATACTTATCTGCTGACAGCTTTGGTATCCGAGCCACATATATATTGACTTTTCTCTTAGTGTTATTTGCGTGAAGGATTTGATAGAGGTTTATATTTTTATCAGGCTATGATTTTACACGCGGCTGAGTCCATGTGTTGCTTTAAAATTCGAGTGTGTTTGTTTATTGAAATATTATGATTGTGATGGACAGTTGAGGACAAACCCGCTCTAGATATTCAATTGACAGATTTATAAGTCGTGAGATGTGTGTTTAGATCCGCCTAAAGAATTATATATATATTTTGATTTTACTTTCATGAGCAGTTGACCAGTTTTACAGCTCCTTTTCCCGCCAAATTTCACGAGTGGAGTGGCTCGATCGAAAGGTTAACCGCCTGAATTAGCATGGTATTCGCTTTCCACTTTCTCTTTTATTCGAAAAAAATAAAACGTATGGAAAGGAGCATAACAAATCAGTAAATCAATTTGAATACCGTTGATCACCGTGGATTACGTACATATAACTCACTATGATAATCAATATGGCATTTACTTAATCTCTGATAATCAATATTACCGTAATGAGGACCCGTGTAATTCTAGCACTAACCGCCCCGTTACCTTACACCAATGGTCCGCGGCTACGTTATAATTGCCACAATCTTCTGGGGCAAACTTTTGGGTCACACGTGTGCTGTCCTGGAGGAAACTGCTTCGCCGGCCACGTCATGCTGTCTCACTCATCCCGACCTCATTCGCAGACTCACCGCGCCGCGACAAATAAATTCCGGAAGTAAAGAAAAAGTTTTGGGGGGAATTAATTAAATGGCGGGACAATGCCAAAACTAACGGCCCCGGGAGCGCTGTGATCTAATTCTTTTTTTATTACTGAGTCTAAACGAATTCCGACTAAACTGATTTAACCTCAGGATGAACAAAGGTCTTGTGACGACTGTTCAGAGAAATAAGAATGATAAATAATACTTCGACTATCTTTAAGATATGCAATCAACATAGACTTATTGCATGAAACAAATATAGAAGTTAAACTAAAATTACCACTATTTTCTCTCTCACTCGAGCTGTATTCATCCCAGTGAACGAGTATCGATGAGCGTCATGCCACCATTCCCAGCTCTCTGAATAATGGCGTTAAAACTACCTGCGACTATGGCTTTGCTTGAGAGAAAGAGAGAGAGAGGGGTCACGTCCTACCCTGACAACGCCTCCTACAGCTCTGAATGAATCAATAGGCACAACTGAACACCCATCGTTGTAAGCGAGAATCTTGAAAAATAAGTCACTCCGAGGTGGGAAAGTCAGCTCCAACTACCTACACGAATTTCATGCCAGAATACTAAAAAGGGGCGTTACCTCTCAAGACCCATTACATCTAGGGTTAAAGCTTGGACGAATTCACGTATTATCCATGCCGTGATCTTATCATTGTGCGTAGGAAGAGGGAGAGAACGTCAATTTCGAATGCGCAGTACTTATTTCCCACCGGGCTGATCAATATTGGTGGCCGCCATGCTGATGACGTCACGGGAGAGGCGAGCGGTTGTGTTGTGAGTGTGAGTCCGAGCGGACGCCAGCAAGGAAAGAGGTTAGTATCATTGGAAATACCGTGCAGAACTGAGTTTTCTTCGGCGGAAAACATTTGGAGAGGGCAGCAAGTGTTGTTGAAGATCTACTAAACCACTCGTTCGACAGAGCAGGTCAGTAATAGGGCAGGCAAAGGGTTTGATCGTATTCCAGGGCCCACTTGTCTCCCCTCAGCGGCCCGGGTGCGTTCTTCTCGGCTAAGTAAATGGTAATAGGGAAAATCAATAGGGAAGTATTTTGTCGTGAGAAGTATCACAATAACTCAAATCGCGTGTTCGAACGGGAGTTGCATAGACCAGGGTTCTCACATGAATGGAATCGGCGGAGAGATATTTGGCCTCCCCACCAGCCCTGCGCCACTCAGAATCGGTCTCTGCAGTTATCAACCTGTTTTATGGTTTCGTATTGCTAGTTTGGGTCGTTCATTCACCTCCCCCCCCTCCCCCCCAGCCATACACTCATTCACTAGCTCACTTTTTTCGGTCTCATCCACACACCCACCCACTCTCTTTAACATTCACTTTTTTTCTTTCGCTCTTACTGGAATACAGGCACGCACGCGCGCTAGCACACACACACACACACACACACACACACACACACACACACACACACACACACACACACACACACACACACACACACACACACACACACACACACACACACACGCACACATACACACACAGCAGAAAAACGAAGACTCACTTTCATTCACTCTTGGCGATCACTAATCACACGCACTCGCACGCAAATCCCACGCACGCAGACATATGCACGCAAGCACTCGAAGACACGCAAACAAAGGCACGATCAAAGGCTGATCCACCCACATTCTATCTCTCTCTCCTTCCCTCCTCTCTCTTCCTCTCTCTCCTCCCTACCTCCTTTTCCCTCTCCTCCCT
>NC_091561.1:7447756-7450256 GCF_042767895.1 Penaeus vannamei | reverse complement strand
GGAGCCAGACGAAGGGAGTAGAAGGGAAGGAGAAAGGAAAGAGGGCATTAAAGTGGCAGTCCCGAGAGGAGTGGAAAGGGAGGACGTCTGGGCTTGGTGGGAGTCGCTCACGCTAATCAATACTCCCTCCACTTAATATATGCTCCCTCCACTTAATGTATACTCCCTCCACTTAATATATACTCCCTCCACTTAATATATACTCCCTCCACTTAATATATGCTCCCTCCACTTAATGTATACTCCCTCCACTTAATATATGCTCCCTCCACTTAATGTATACTCTTTCCACTTAATATAAACTCCCTCCACTTAATATATACTCCCTCCACTTAATATAAACTCCCTCCACTTAATACATACTCCCTCCACTTGATGCATACTCCCACTGAATCATACTCCCTCCACTTAATATATACTCCGTCCACTTAATATAAACTCCCTCCACTTAATACATACTCCCTCCACTTGATACATACTCCCTCCACTTGATACATACTCCCTCCACGTGATACATACTCCCACTGAATCATACTCCCTCCACTTAATATAAACTCAATCCACTTAATACATACTCCCTCCACTTGATACATACTCCCACTGAATCATACTCCCTCCACTTAATATATACTCCGTCCACTTAATATAAACTCCCTCCACTTAATACATACTCCCTCCACTTGATACATACTCCCTCCACTTGATACATACTCCCTCCACTTGATACATACTCCCACTGAATCATACTCCCTCCACTTAATATATACTCCCTCCACTTAATATAAACTCAATCCACTTAATACATACTCCCTCCACTTGATACATACCTACTCCCACTGAATCATACTCCCTCCGCTTAATATATACTCCATCCACTTAATATAAACTCCCTCCACTTAATACATACTCCCTCCACTTGATACATACTTCCACTGAATCATACTCCGTCCACTTAATATATACTCCGTCCACTTAATATAAACTCCCTCCACTTAATACATACTCCCTCCACTTGATGCATACTCCCTCCACTTAATACATACTCCCTCCACTTAATATAAACTCCCTCCACTTAATATAAACTCCCTCCACTTAATACATACTCCCTCCACTTAATAAACTCCCTCCACTTAATATAACTCCCTCCACTTAATATATACTCCCTCCACTTAATATAACTCCCTCCACTTAATAATACTCCCTCCACTTAATACATACTCCCTCCACTTAATATAAACTCCCTCCACTTAATATATACTCCCTCCACTTAATACATACTCCCTCCACTTAATACATACACCCTCCACTTAATACATACTCCCTCCACTTAATATAAACTCCCTCCACTTAATATATATAAACTTCCTTTCCAAGCCCAGTGCAACATGATCCTCATTCCGTCAGTTGGAATTTATGGCGAGAATGTGCAAGAAGTGGGCGTGGGAGAGGGGGGGAGGGAGGGAGAGGGGGGGAGGGGGGAGGGAGAGGGGGGGAGAGGGGGGAAGGGGGGGAGGAAGAGGGGGAGGGAGGGAGAGGGGGAAGGGTGGGTGGGAGAAGGGGAGGGATAGAGGGAGGGTAGAGTAAGTGGGAGAAATAGACAGAAACAGGCAGACACACAGGCAGACCAACAAACACACAGACAGACAGACAGACACAGACAGACAGACAGACAAACAGACACAAATACACAGAAAGAAAACCGAAAAAAATAGTGAGAGAAGGAAAAATCCGAAACCACCAGAAAAAAATAACGAGCAAAGAAAAGGAAAAGAAAAAGAAAAAGACAAAATGAAGAAAAGAGGAAAAGAAAAAAGAAAATAAGGAAAAGATAAAAAAATAAAAAGATAAAAAAAGGAAAAAAAAGAGAAAAAGAAAAAAAAGAAAAAAACAAAAAGAAAAGAGAAAAAAAGTAAATAATATCATGGCGATTCCCCCGCCTGGCCACCGCTTCCCGCCTTCGAAGCAAGAGGGAAAATGACCGCAGATTTTTCGTCTCCTCTGCGGCGTCGTGAGATATTTTGCAAAGGAAGAACGGGAGCGATGGCGGCCGCGTTCCTTCTTTATTGCTTGAGGGAGAGGGAGAGAGGGAGAGAGAGTGGGAGAGGGAGGGAGGGAGAGGGAATGGGAGAGAGGGAGAGGGGGAGGGAGAGGGAGAGGGAAAGAGTGGGAGGGAGGGAGAGGGAGAGTGGAAGGGTGTGAGGAAGAGTGTGAGGGAGAGAGGGGGAGGGTGTGAAGGAGAGAGGGAGGAGGAGGGTGGTAAAGGGAGACTGGGAGGGAGGGAGGGAGGGGTAGGGCGTGAGGGAGAGGGAGAATGTGAGGAAGAGTGGGAGGGAGAGGGAGAGGGAAAGAGTGAGAGGGAGAGGGAAAGAGTGGGAGGGAGAGAGTGAGATGGAAAAAGGGAGTGGGAAGGTGGTAGGGAGAGGGAGAGGGAACAAAGGATGGAAAAAGGGAGGGAGAGAAGGAGAGACAGAGAAAGAGGGAGAGAGGCAAGGAAGAAAGG
>NC_091561.1:7430256-7442756 GCF_042767895.1 Penaeus vannamei | reverse complement strand
ATTTGAGACCAATAGTTGCTGTTAAGTCCACATGTAAATGAAGATATATTTCTAGAGGCACGAATAAGAATTAGCACAATAATGCTCCCTGGGTTTAACATTGTATAGGTCAACCCATGTTGGCCGACATGTGTCCAAGAGCAATCAATTAGGATTTTTTTGAGACTGAATGGAATAGAATCAGTAAGATTAATGTAAATACCTATTACTTTTGTCTCATGTCACCTATTCCTCATTTAGCTAAAGTCTGAGAGGTTTTAAGGTTTGACCAAAATCAGATCCATATTAGGACACAAAATGTATGTGTAACTCATGTATTTAACATGTCCTGTACTGGGCAATTTTTGTGAATACGGAATGATTAGTCATTTGAATACTAATGATAGTGTCCTTGTTTGCATAGATTAACAACAAGTTGTGAATTAGAGCGTAGATGCAAATTAAGGCTGCATTTGTAATGCTTTGGACACATCTTTTTTTCTAAATGTCACCATATCACAACTGTAATTGTGAATTTGGAGATATAAATGTGTTCCAATAAATAATTTAATCATTTGACTCAAAGTATCTACAATTATTGAATGTACAGTCTATATTAAGATCAAATAGATCATCTCAACCATTATCTATATCTCTTTCTATACCTTTTCAAATGCCACATTATTTTCTGTCATTGGTACTAATCAAATAATATACTGTATTCACATTTAACTTCCCACATTTCTTGTCAATTTAAGGAGACTTTGCTCCCGAGACCCTCATTAATTATTTCTCAGCTGCATCTTCATCTATTTGTGTTACAGTCTCTATAGACATTTAATGAACTTTAGACTAGTAGTTAGAAACATAAGATGTATACACATGGTAAATAAAACACAGTGAGTGCATGAGTTCTACACAAATATACAATTATGAGCGGCAGAATTTTTAATTACCAATAAAGGGCCTTGATACATTTTTGTGGATTTTTGGGGACATATCATTTAAATGAATGAAATATATTTAGTTAAGAAATCAATATTCCCAACAAAAATAATGCCTGAAATATTGCGTATTATGAAGAATATGTGGCATAATGTGATTTGCAAAAAATTCACCCAAGCCCTTTCGGATAATAGGGCTTCCAGCATAAAAGTAAAATTGTTTTATGATAGGAATTTAATACTTGTCCATTCAAGAACTGTAAGTAATTCCTATGAAAGTCATGGATGAGGCAGAGTTCTATAGTATTACTGATTATTTTTGCCTAGTATGGAATAGCCAAAAACTACCTATTCCAGACTCATCACTCTGTAAGCGCTTTCCATGAAGTCACATTGAAAAATAGTGTGTTTAATCTTCCTTGCTACCAATGCCTCTGCCTTGATCGTCTGCAGACATACTTGATTATTTTGTTTTTGATATTGGTGTTATGAAGAATTTTATGGATTACACAACTAAAGCAGTACAGAGACCTTGCTGTACTTTGGAAATATATCGATATAGAGAGCTTAATTGTGTCTTAGTATAAGAAAGAAAATTTGCATTTTATAGGACGTCACCAGCTAGGCCTACATACTGTCTGCAATGTGATGTAAGAAACCTACTGGTTAATTTTATCTTGTATCAAAGCTCATATTTGAAGTGACTACTGTACATAAAATTACAAGTCAATTTGCCTTAATTACTCAAAACTGGTTTAACACACTGTGCATCAATGTGACTAAAGATTTAGGCATGTGCTGTTTGTAATTAGGATGTAAGGAGTGGTTAATGTACCAAGAACTCAATATGCCATATTTTTGGAATGATCTCAGACTATCACCACAGAAGTTCAGTGTTTTCTGGCTTTCATTTTTGTACCTATCTGGAAGAGAACGTGGAACCCAGACCCTTCCCAAAAAGAGGTACTTAGAAAACTTTGAGTAAAAAGTGTTGGGAATATATAACCATTTCCTTAATCCTGTGGCTATTGTTTTGTTTTTTCCTGCCCTTTGATGTAAACACTGAAAACTAGGAATGTCTAATGTATCCTCCAGGGAACGCTGACCTGTAATTG
The DNA here is from genome assembly GCF_042767895.1 of Penaeus vannamei. Classification (NCBI taxonomy): domain Eukaryota; kingdom Metazoa; phylum Arthropoda; class Malacostraca; order Decapoda; family Penaeidae; genus Penaeus; species Penaeus vannamei. The sequence continues at coordinate 7,440,718 of NC_091561.1, read as the reverse complement.
GCCTACTCGAGTTGATTCCTAGAATACGGCTGTGAAACAGTTAGTTCCACAATTGTAAAGAAAAAACCACTACACATGTGTCTGGCCTTAGTTCTGTAATGTGTCATTGGAGTTTGTTGTAATTTTGTGATAATGGATTTTCCCCATCATGACTCCTTAACATTGTGTCATTGTCAGGGATTTTGGGCTTTATCCTGGGTTGCAGTAAGTTTCAATTTTCCTTTCCACTGAAACAAAGGAAACTGGCCTTATTGAAAATTTCTAAGGCTCAGAATCTCTGATTAAGGCCATATGTCTGAAAGCAAATGCAAGATGTCATCTCGTGAGTATTGTATATCTCCAAAATGATTGGATGGTAAATATCAGCCCATCAATAGAGATATAAGTATGTGAGTCAGACATTCAGCACTATGTACTGGCCAATGTCACAACAACTGTGTACAAGAGAAGTGTTAATGTGTTATGTATCCTTCTATCTCCAGTGTATGAATGGCTACATTCAGAGAACAAGTTATTTTAATATCTGAGATTTCTTTGTGATTTATCTATGATTACACTCATTTTTGCTACTTTTTTCTTTCTGTAATTTAAAATAATATAATTTTATTGTCACCTCTTTGGCTTGTCTTCTCCTATCCCATATGATGAAAGAAATGCACAACTCAGTTGCCTTTTCTCTCACTGGGCCTTTTTTAAAACTTGCCTCAGGATGCAGCCACTACCTATGTCTTTGTACCTGTGGTGTGACAAGTGGTGATGAACACTACTTGATGTGATTGTAAGTTCATTATCAGAAGTCACTACACAAATGTAAACTCATTGAAATAATCAAGTAGGAGATAACATGGTAACTTCAGTCTTCTTATGTGGATCACCTGTTGTCCAAGCATTATATATTCTATTATGAAAATAGTCATTTAAACAGTGGAGTGACTATTATTTTCTTAGTGTATAGATGCTGAAAGGAAGATACTTGTGTCAAGAAGACTTAGTATCCATGCAGATCTAACCTAAAGTCATGAATGGAGCAGAGCAAATAATTAATTTAAGTAAGTTTAGCCATACGTAATCTTCCTTAAATTGATTGTTGTCTTTGTACTGTCTGTGTTGTTGGTATGCGGTGATGTAGAGTCAACAACGCCCTGTAGGTGTAGGTGGCGACCAGTTGTTGTTAGTTATTGTGAAAACACGACAAAAATCATCGCAGATTTAAAAGGCAGGCTTAATCATCAATAAAGAATTATGTTGCGATATTGCATCTTTTAATTTTCCCCCTTGCAGCAAGTATGTGACATACCCAGTGTTGTAACAATTTGCCGAATTCTGATTGTATTTTAAAAGACAAATATGATGCTCATTTTTAAGGAATACAGGAATAACAAGACACTATATTTATCCTGTTCAAAAGAATTATATGGTATACAGATCACCTTTACATAGCACGTCTAACTGCATATGCATATGAATAGTAATAATGGTAATGAATGCACTATTCACAGTAATTCTTAAATTAAAATGTCAATTCAGTATGATATGACCACAATGCACTCTTCACACTGACATTGATAGTACAGGAAAATTAGATGGTAAAAGGCCAAATAGGGGAAAAAATAATGAGGTTTTTCTATTTGGCAGAAAGACTTCCCAAGAGCTATGAAACAAAGATCTAGAGTTCCCCTCTGTCAGATGGTTGTAGCCCCCTTTTTGGGGGTTACCAACCCCTTCGGGGATACTCTTCCCCACATTCACTGTCTTTTCACCAAAAAGATGCATCGTATGGATAAAAGCTAATGGGTTCATAGTAATAAGAAATTAAATTCTACACAACTTTATCTCTGTCTTTTTGCTCCAAACATTAAAGTTTTTGCGCAAAGAAGCCTGAAATCAGGAGACGCATATTTGCTGATACATAAAATAATGCATTTCTGAAACAACTAATTTCATGTCAAAATTCAGTTGGTTGTTAAGGGAAGATTTTTGTTTTCTTCAGTATTATTATTTTAACTGAAAAAAAACGAGTCAAACAAATAATTTCTTAGGAAAATTGCACATAAACGTAATTAAGGTATATATATTTAAGGATACATTTTAGTATTGATATACAGGATTATGGCACATATTGTTGACTCATTTCCAAACCACCCATGAGGTAGTCTGGCGTGTTTTTTTTTTTTTTTTTTTTTGTTTTTTTTTTTAATGATAACCCCTGTAGGCTAAATTCAATCCTGCATTTTCTAGTACAGTTGGCACAATCCCTACTTCATATCATAATTTCTTATTATAGGAAAATGTCTTCCTCGTTTGATGTCAGGCCATCAGCAGCATGCATGTCTGGTGAAGAATTCATGCATGCCTGGCCATTGCATTTAGAGCACATCGTAGACCAACTCTTTTAACACAACACACTGCTTTCCAATGTAATCAGTTTTAGAAGCTTTGCTGGGGCTGGAGGTGCACCTTTGTAGACGGGTGATAGTCACACCGTTTTTTATCCATCCTCAGACATCTGGCTGTTTTACTTCTTGCCATATTTGAATTTGATAGTAGTAGATGATAGCAGATGACTGTGTTGTCGAGCATCTGTAGAAATGGGCGGACGATCTGATCGCAATACAGAATGACTTGAATGACGAACATTCTTAGTAAATTAAATAAACCTTTGACGGTTGAGGTCTCTTTCAGTTAGAGCATCATAGAGGGTAAGAATAAATTTCTCTCCAGTGGTTGCTACTTCATCATGTGTTGGTAGGGGATTGTTAAATACTGTCACAACGTCTTGAAGATGATCATTCTTGTTAAGAAGACTAAGTTTGATTTTTTCCTTGCCCATAAAATAGTGTCACAGCCATTAAAAGAATGTGCAAACAGTATTGATTCTTTGATATTGCGTAAGATGTTAGACGACGTGAATTTGTCAAGAACTATCAACTTTTCTAAGAACATTTCCCTGTGCTTCCTTACACAATAAAACATCAATTTCTTCAGGAGTTAGTTTAGTAATAAGAATCATGAGATCCACATCTTGCCCGGCTACAATAAGTGACATGTTGATTTGCTTCGAAGTTTGGAGTCTGGACCATTAAAATACATCAGCATTATCAAGTGCAGTGTGTTTCAATACCTTCATTATGAAATGCCTCTCATAGGTGCATGTGTAGGCGTTGCTTATTATTATTATTTTTTAATGATTACTCAAAAACTTTGCCTGTGGAACAATAAGCCAGATATTGCCATCAAATATTAATGCAAGTGAAATATGTTTCATTAGTTGTTGCAAAATATCTTTTGTATTTGTTTTATTCATGAAGTAACCATAAAAATACCGTACTGCTTCCGAATGAAATTAACATTTGTAGCACTAAAATATCGGCAAATGAGCCTTGGTTTGGCCAAAGAACATGATGAATCAAGTTACCACCATCTATGACGTACTCCTTCCCCGATTCATAAATGTTTCCTTCTTTGACATCGTTGAACATCTTATAGACAACAGATTTTTTTTGTCTCATTAATCCCGCCTCATCAGATTTTGATAATGGAATTCTTCTCTGAAAAAAACAGAGTGTAATTAAAGTGAACGATTTCCCTTACGATTTTAACGCTGGCAGTTGTAGAAGACACACTCTTTTTGCGTCTTACTTTTAATTCACCAAATGTTTCTATATTTTTCAGAGATTCATCCATTACCTCTTTGCCAATACATTAGTTTTGTAGCAGTTTATGTGTTCAGTTGATAATCAAACGAGGCCTTCTGTAGGTTCATGGGTAGTGACGATGAAGCCGCTTAACAAATATTTGAACATTCTCATCAATCTTTACAATCGTAGACTTCCATTTATTTTTTTTATTTTTTAAAGATAAGGCTGACAATTAATTTCTTAAACTTCTGAAAGTAATTTTAATATCCGAGAGAAGGATTTTTTTATGAAAGAAATATGCACGGTATCATTTTATTTACAAGTCCTTTTGGTGTGAATTTACTAGTAAAGCTGAAGTAAAAGAAATCGAGATATGGATTTCTATGGACCTACAGTTTCTTCTTTGTTAGTTTCTTTTCTGTCGTATCTAGAGCAAAACAAGGATAACAAATGCGAGAAGAATCTTCACTCTACAAGGTCATCTTTATTGCATTTTGACGAGAAGTTAATAGTTTAAGAGATACTAAACGGAATGTGAGCGTGGAATACATTTTGTTAGATTTTCGCGAAAATGTATCTTATGCTTTCAGGCTCATTACAGTCAGCAACACTGTTATCATTACATCAAGTTGGGGGTTGGAGGTTCAAACTTTCACCCTGATAAAGCCTCTGTCAGCAAATGAAGCCGAAAGCAGAATTTGTCAGCAAATTTCTAGAAATACGAATAATCATCAATGTAATGGGCATACGGAAAGTGAAGTTAGAGTGACCCAAAAATTCGTCTGGAAACCACTCTTTGTGTACCTCATTTACTTGAAGCATGTATACCTCAGTTTTAATTATGTATGTTGTTCTAGTACTTAATGGTTTACTCAGAAAGATGATACTCTATTTTTGCTGTTTTCATACGGAGTTTTATATATGTAAATGTAATATTCACTAGATATTAAGGAATTGACGAATCTATGTAAAATATAATAGTTTACCATATAAGTTCCTAGTTTTTTCTGGTGTATCCTCACCACATTCTCTTTGTTTTAAGGATACTCTATTATATTATGCTGGCACTGTATTATATCTAGGTTATATAATGAATATTCTCATTTAGAAATATATATGCATTAATTTCGTTACTTAATACACTGTATTTGTTTTGAAATTATGCATGTATGGATTAAGATGGACGTAATGCTTGTAATATATAGGATCTGAGTAGGAATTACATTATCAAATACTTATGATATTACACCCTGATATTGTCACAATCACAAAGAGAGAGAGGAGTGCCATTTAAAGTACACGAAAGGAGTAAAGTTAATATTTGGGAATATCTGAGGTAAGAAAGAACACAATAATGTAATAATAACATTATTAAAAGTATAAAGTGCTATAAATATCATGTGAAGAATAAAGTAAAGCGATTATTTGAGATAAGAGTAGAAAATAGTGGTAAAGAAAATATTTTTTTGACAGCTCCTTGTTGACGTGGCACTGTGGCACCACCAGACATACCTCATAACCTATTGAGGATTTAAAAACCCATTCAGAGAGTAAGTTTTCTCGAAATTCACAGTAAATGATAGTGAATGATAGTTTTGCAGTTGAAAGTTATGATTTTATAATATAACTACTCAGATATATGATAGCATGAATATTATACCTGATTTGTTTGTTTGTTATAAATATATTGTTTAATTGCTAAAAGAAGTATTTTAGTTATTTTTTATATTTTTATATTGTATTATCATTTCTAAAATATGATCTTTGATTTTAGGAATGGGTTTTGTGTTGTTTTATTCTGCGATCTGGTTAAGGGGAGAGAGAAATATTAACCAGAGGAAATTATAATTATTTGTAAGGAAGAGAGAAGAAAGAACGGACAAGAAAAGAATGGAATAAGGTTGGAGTGCGCTCAGTTGATGAGTTGGAATGATTATGTTAAATTAATGGGAATGATTGTAATGATTTATGACGTAAAATATCAATAAGTATTTTAGTACATCTATTTGTTTGATATTACCCTTCTCTCAAGTACCTCTAAGGTTGAAATTAGATCATAGTAACCTTTGTGATTTTGATGACGACATAGTGCCCTCTCTTGTTGACGTCAGAGTATATTCCAAAAGAATTGAGGGAAATAATGACATTCGAGAGGAACAAGTAGGGCACTACATGTGGTGGCAGCTAGTGTGGGATATGATCAGATAAATTTCAACCTAATGTACTGAGAGAAGAGATAGTATGATAACATTATTATATATATTTACGTCAACTTGATTTGCCAAAATGAGTTCCGATAATCTGCGTGCTAATGTGACAGGGGTAGTAGATAAGGACGACAGTAAGAGAGATGTATTTTTAAAATTGGATGCCTTGCGCAACGAAGTTAGAAAAATTAATGTGAACTTGCACAAATTATTTAGTATTATAGCTGAATTAAGAGAGGAAATATCTGTAATTAGAGAAGAACGAGATAAAGAAAAAGAAAAGTATCAAAATTTGTTGTCAGAAATGTCTACTTTCAGGATAGGTTCACAGATAGATCCAAACCCATTTATCACTTCCACTCCTGCCAGACGTGGGTAAGTAATTTCTCGGAATACACTTACTCAGTCCTCTCAAAGCATTCCAGTGGTTACACATTCCAGCACCTTAAACAGTAGTGATATTGAAAAATTAAGTATCAAAGACCTAAGTGGGATCGTTTCTCTAAGTACCATTAAGTTGTTTACAAGGACGCTAAAACTGTTAGGAGGTGAGGATGATGCCCTGTGCAAGATCCTCGCCTTGAACAAAATGGAGAGAGACCTACGAATTTTTGTTTATGGTGAATTAGAAATTCTCCCAGAAGGTGGAAAATTCGGAGATATAGAAAACATTTTAATTAGTCAGTTCACTAGGCCTCCAAATGCAGTGTAGGCTTACAGAGACTTATGTAGCAAGGGTTACTCATTGGGTGAGGACACAAGGGAATTTGTCAACAAATTCCGAACAAGGCTTAGAACCATTGCTAGGGCCTACCCTCAAGACCAAATACCAAAAGAAGAAATGTGGAAGAGGGTGATGATGGAAAATGTGCCAGAATCGATCAAGTCTAGGCTAAAGATCTATGCTAGCGATGGGAGGGGAGAAGCGCTTTTGATGGAGTTAGAGAAGGAACGCAGTTATTTGAGTTTGCAAGTAAGCCGTGTTGAAATAAAAGAGACTTACAAACCCAGGGATACAATTGTAGGTTATCCATGTGGCTGGTGCCAGAATGGGAGTAGGCATATTCGCAGTAAATGTCCTCGAAATCCTGACGCTAGGAGTTGCTTTGACTGCCTAGCGGAAGGGAAAAGGAAGGGTCATCCTGGGTGTCCGAGTAAGATTGATACAAGAAAGTCTAACAGTAAGAACCAAACAAATGAATAGCAATTAAAGCTGCAGTTAGGTAATCAGGTTCCTAGTACGAAAAGGTATGGCAATCAGAAAACAGAAATGAAAAGAAAAGATCAGGTAAACCACATCAGTCAAACGAGGAAGATAGATACACCCATTATAATGATTTGGCTCAATGAGAGACAAATTACAGCTTTTGTGGACACGGGCTCTTCTGCCTCACTAATGAAGGAGAGTGTGATCAAAACGCTAGGATTTGAAGAGAAGATTAGGCCCAGCTGTAAAACCCTACATTCAGTAACCAACACTGATCTAAAATTAAAAGGTGAAATTCAAATTCAAGTGTCAGTATACCCCGAAGTATCCATCCAACAAAAGATGATAATAGTCCCTGATGAATATCTTAACACCGATGTCCTGATGGGGGCTGATACGATAGGCCAAGCGAAATTTACGTGGGATTATAAAAAAACAAGATCTAAATTGGGGAGAACAACAGTATAAGGTCTATAAAGCAGTTGACCGATCCATCCATCTGGCTGTGCATTACAAAGAAAGAGCTTGTAATCTTGAAAAGGAAGATCGCAGTGCAGGAACATGTTAATCAAAAGGTTTTATGTCCTCCCAGTCCTCCCAGAAAGGTTACGCATTTAAGAATACACCACAAAGATTTCAAAGTAGGACAGACTATTTGTTTGGAAAGAGTTAAGAATGGACAACAGACAAAATAAATTATTGGCCAATAATAAATAATGGTTGCTATAGGATAGACAAACAAAAGGGATTCGATATACCAATTATCCACCCTGGGAGGAAGACAATTAAGATAACACCAGGAACGAAGATTGGTAGATATTCAATTATAGAAGAAGAACAAATTGCGTACTTAGACCTCAATGGCGTAGAAAGGGGAAAGAAAGGAGAAGTAGCAAGAACCCCTTTAGAGGAGTCCAAACATGAGGATAAGATTGGGCTACGTACTCTTCACTGCCACATTATACCGAATGAGCATATGAAAAAAAAACTATAAGAACCTCGATCAACAACTGCAGAGTATGCTATGGGTCTGTGAATGTCACTGGTAGGTTATGTCGGTGAAATTGATAACAGCTTGGTTCCTCACAGTGACAGTGTTCAGATTGGTGGCGACCGAAGAACTCGTCTGAGAACACTTTTTGAAAAGATGGACTGGAAACACCTCAACAAAAAACAGGAGTTATTAAGAGAAGTAATTCTGGACAATAATTTGTTCATTCTTGATGGGACAGAATTAGGTCAACTAAAAGTAGCTGAAGTTCATATTCCTACGGTAGAATGCCATTGTATAGGTACCCCGAACAGTCTAAGAAGATAATTGCAGACATGATCCAAAATATGTTAGAGAGAGGGACTGACAACCGAGAAAGTCAAAGAAGCTCAAAGAGATGATAAAGCGTGGAAGAAACTGATCGAATTCTTAGGAGGAGGTAACATACCAAAATGAATTCCAGAGAATAGACCGTTTTATCATTTTGAAATCAAAGACATAGCACATAATGATTCACATCTAGGAGAACACAGGACAGTAGCAAAAGCCAAGCAATATTTCTATCGGCCTACTTTGCTGAAAGATGTAAAGGAGTATGTAAAGTCATGCAAACCCTGCCAACAATTTAAAGGACATGGCTCAGTAATACATCAGTGGAGAGATTTACCACCAGTAGATAACGGGCGGAGGGTTTAGATAATGTCTAACAGTCACTGACCATTTTCCTAGATATTTGAGGATTTACCCATTAAGAAACAAGAGTACCACAGCAGTTGCTGCAGAGTTCAAGAAGGATATCTGTAGGTTCGGAACTCCTCGGTTAGTAATTTCAGGTAATGGAGGAGAATTTACTGTATCCGACTTTAAAGAATTTTGTAAAAAGGCTGGAATAAAACAAGGATTATCTATACCATGCCACCCTCGAGGTAATTCAGTGATAGAAATGGCTCATAGAACCATAAAGACTGTACTAGCCAAGAACACCCAAATACCTGGCCTAGTCATATTTCAGAAACGGAAAAGGCATTAAATGAAGCAGTACAAACTTCCTTAGGTACTTCTCCTTATTTTGTATTCGGAAGACACCCTAACAGAGAGGTAGGACAACTAATGCTACCAGTTGACGAGGATTTGAGGGAAGAGGATAAGGTAGATGTGAAAAGTTTACTAAAAGAGACCCTGGAACGCAATACTCAGAACTATTTACAAAAGGCTAATGTGGGTAAGAAAAACAGGTCGTTGGATGTTGATGATCTTGCTTGGGTTTATGTTGAGGAGCCTATACCTAACACTGCAGCTAAATTAAATAGGAAATGGAAGGGACCATTTAAGATTATTAATGTAGTTGACTGAGGACGTGCTTATAAACTAGAGAATGTGTTTGATGGGATTATTGTGGTTAGAGCTGCTGGAAAATGAAAAGCTTATATTGATAGAGATGAGTTACTGGAGAAAATAGAAGAAAAATACCTCAATGCAGATGAAGAACAAGGAATAATGACTGAGGTAAGAATTAGGAGACAACCTAAGAAATTTGAAAATTATTCCATGTAAAATAAGGTTAGACATAATCTTAGTGTATGTTACAGAAACAACAGTAATGCTTAAAGACAAGTAATGTGGTGTTAATGGTACTGTTAATCAGAATGGTGCTACTATGGTGCTCTAAATTTAAGACGACGTGTTTTGTGATTTGAGATGTTATATTACCTGAATGTGAGATTTAGAATTGATTTTGTTGAAACCTATGCCTTGGCCAGGATAGGAATTGATACTGATGAAATCCTAGTTTAGAGTTAGTAGGGTAACTGCTAGGATCGATGATTGTTATTCCTTAAGAATGGGTCATGAGGACACCTAGATATAGTAGATCGAGAACATTTCTGGACCTGAATGCTAGTCTGACTTTGTATTGTTGCCTGGTATTTTTTTCTTACATACTAGATATATTCGGATTGCGCACAAATTGTTAGGGACTTAGGTTAAGGAGCTGCAAGAATAACGTCTACCTGAAGGTCCCCAATCAGTTGTGTATGACTAAATGTAGACCCAGTTGAGCATGCTAAGCTAGAGTATTTAGATAGTTCAATGGTGCAATAGGTGCAAGGTCAGAAACAACTAGTCTATGCTCTGATTCTCTATAGGGCTTGGGGAAGTTGATGTGATTTCATGCAACAATTAGGGCCTGTCAACGTATAAAGTTCAGATTCTCTGGCTGTATTCCGGAAGTGTGACCTAGTATTGTCAGACAGAATGATACAAAATTCATATGGAGTGGTGACAAACAATCTAGTGAGGTGTCTACCACCCTCGAGCCACCGAATGTGTTACAATTCGGAAAATAGCAGAGGAGTTGGCAAGACTTTTGTGTTTTAAGATGAATATTGATTTATGTGGAATTTGATTTGGGTAGTATACT
>NC_091561.1:7417756-7425256 GCF_042767895.1 Penaeus vannamei | reverse complement strand
TCATTGCTCGCCTCACTCTTGCAGAAGTTATACCTTCCAGTTGCCTGCCTTTCTGGGCCACAACTACAACGATGAGGTAAATGACAGACATACAGACAAACATATTTGTTCTCCTCCTCACTTGGCAAATATTCACTTTCAATCAACTACACAAAAGTTTGATCTAAATAGCATCTATTTTTATTTTACCATTTAGATGATATATTGCCTAATTCCTAATTGTTTTCGATCGTCTTATCGTCCCTTCGAAGCTGAAATTTCTTTCATCATTTCATCTATAGTCTGTACTATTTTTCTCTTTGCACTTTACTTTCATTTTTCGAAACCTTGCCTACCGGAGTCAAGATACTTTACTGACCCTTTGTGTAGTGTGACCAGAATATACGGTTCATGTCACCTGCATATCGGTTATCTGGTATCCCTCGAAAATATAATTTTACGGCTTCAGCATACGACAGTGAAATAATTCAACTGAAAAAGGAACTTTAATTAGTAACTGAAACTGTGGTGGTGTTAGCTAAAACCAGAGCTAGCTAATGTACACTTTTATAAGGCAGTGAACTTTACGATATAAAACTGAATATTTTTTGTGTATTGAAAATTGAGGAAGCTTACCACGTGACTGTATAAGCCTATTATAATAACCTAGATAACGAAATTTTACAATATACTGTTTCCTGGAATTCTCATATTGTATGAGTTACACAAAAGCGTATCACTGACGTTCATAATGTATGATACATGTTCGTATTATATTTATTTTATAATTCCTTCCGAAGCTCTATAGAATTACGTCTCCTTTTTATCTGTATTCACCTGTTTACCCTTTCCCATTTATATATATTTCTCGGTTCTTTTGTCTGTTTTTCCTGTGCTTCTATCTCTGTTTTGGTTGCAATTCTGTCTGCCGGTCTCTCCCTCTTCTTTGTCCTCTTCTGTCTCTGTCTGTTTGCCGGTCCGTCTGTCTGCCTGCCTGCCTGCCTCTCTATCTCTCTGTATGTGTGTATATATGCAAATGTGTATATATATATATATATATATATATATATATATATATATATATATGCATTGAGACACATATATGTACATATCCATCTATATTTATCTATCTATGTATCTGTTTATATATATCTATTCATCTATCTATTAGCTATATACATACATACATACATACATACACACACACACACACATATATATGTATATATATATATATATATATATATATATATATATATATATATATATATTTATATACATATACAGCATATGCAAATGTGTTTGTCTGTCTTTCTACTGCCTATGGCTCTGTCAACCTCAGAATATATTTATATATTAATTTATCTACCCGTCGTGCTATGTATCTATTTTCATACATGTCCATCCATCTATCTATCTAGTTATCTGTCGTCTATCCATATATATATACACATAGATATATATTGACTAACGAGGACATATAGGATTATTACATTATTTTTATACTTACCACCAAAGCAATTTCTATTTCATTCCTAAAATGCACTCCTAATGCAGTTTCCCCAAAGAAGGTGTATGATAAAAAAGCGCAAATGCTTTTAGAGAGGGTAAGAAGTATTAAAAGTTCGTTATGTATACCAGGTCAGTGCCAATAAGAGGGTGTTTACGATATCGCTTGACTGGGTCCACGTGCTATCATAACACTCTTGTTGCGTCGGCTGGTTTACTGAGATCAGGTTAACATTTCTTCCCTTTTATTATTTACTGAGCGAGAGAATAACATGGGGAGTTTTTTTTGTGTTTTAGTGGATGTGATTTTGTTTTCTTTCTTTTCGGTGGCTGTTTTATTAGGGATACGTGTGTGATAGTGTGAACACACACGCGCGGACACACACACACGCGCACACACACACGCAACACACATACACACGCACACGCGAACACCCACATACACACACGCGCGCGCGCACACACACACAACACACACACACGCACACACACACAACACACACACACACGCACACACACACAACACACACACGCACGCACACACACACACACACTCACTTTTATCTGCTGTGGACGCCATCAGCTCGTGCGGCTAGCAAACTTTCAGTAAATTGATTAAGGACAGAGAAAGAAATTCTTTTCGGGCGCCGGTCCTCAATTTCTTTTAAGCGCGGTTGCGGCAACATCGTGTGCCTTGATTCCTTGAAGCGTAAGGTCCAGGACGACTTGGTGGTCTAATTAGACAAACTTGGCGATTTCATATTTTAAGTATAACTTCTGATTCACGGTACATTCATCGGGAAGGCTAGATCAGTAGCAACTCGAGGAGGTGTCATGGCGTCTGCTTCTATTTTTGGAAAGAAACACATGGGGTTTATTTTGATGACGTCACAAAAGGTACGGATGCTTTGTGAATATGGTCGATCGTTTTGGTCTTTTCAATTTTTAAAAAGAATGGAAAAGAATTACTTTAATGGTTATATTTCCATTGAACAATCAACAAAACAGACGAAGTAAGTAATTATACTCTGGCGGCAATTATTTCACCAGCAAGGAAATCTAAGTTTAAAAACCCATGGAGCAGTATTAAACTAAACACAATGGATATATGCAGTTCAGTCCAGGGATGTGTTTCTGATTCTTGCTTCAGTCCTCACCTCTAAGAAATGTGGTTGTAGTGGATGAAACTAAAGAGAACTGTGAATGAATAGAAGAAAAAAAATCTTAGGTACAGGGCATGAGCTGTAAATCCGTATATACAGATATGGCTCGAGTATGATATGATATTATGAATGTATGAAATGCAGTTTAAGTAAAGTCTATTTACAGAGCAGGTCCCTTGTAGCTGTTTTCAGAAACCAATTCAATTTGATTAAACCTTATGCTGACAAAGCTCGAGAACCTGATTTGCAACGCAGGTCATCAGTAGATACTTATATAAATTACACCGAGAAGTTTTATGACTCAATTACTGTCATTTCTTATGACCTACTACCAAGTAGTATTTCAGAGATTATAATAATTGTTGAAATAATATCATTTTTTTTACAAAAACATAAAAAAAAAACACTCAGTTACATAACTGCAATCATCAATACTATATATATATATATATATATATATATACATACACACACACACACACACACACACATACATATATATATATATATATATATATATATATATATATATATATATTCATTTTGCTTATGTTTTCACTGATATCATTGAATGATACTGGATACAGACTGACAGTCGTATTGGCGTGGGCGTCCTGCTGCCTGACCCAGACTTCGGCTTGGTCTGATTCGTACAATGCATGGGCGGCAGATTTGGTGAGTGCTATTTTTCTTATTTTACCTATTCACTCAAAAAAAAAAAAAAAAGAAAAACGATGATATATACACACAAATATGTATATATATGTATATATATATGTGTGTATATATATGTATATGTGTGTATATATATGTATATGTGTGTGTGTATATATATATATATATACACATATATATATATGTATATATATATATACATATATATATATATGTATATATATATACATATATATATATATATATATATATCTATATATCTATATCTATATCTATATCTATATCTATATCTATCTATCTATCTATCTATCCATCTATATATATATATATATATATATATATATATATATATATATATATAGAGAGAGAGAGAGAGAGAGAGAGAGAGAGAGAGATAGAATCTACATAATAATCTGGGTATTCTATATAGCAGGTAATATTTGTCCTTAGTTATCATTTTGTGGAATCGAAATGAATCAAAACTTTCCTCCAGCAACCCGGTTGGATGATCCAGTCGCACAAAGTGGGAGGAAAAGTCTGCCATTGCAAAGTTCCTTCGAATGAGACCACAACAGCCGCTGTAACCACTGCTGCACCAAGTACAACTGCACCTACAACCGCTGCGCCTACGACCGCTGCGCCAAGTACAGTTGCACCTACAACTGCTGCGCCAAGTACAGCTGCACCTACAACTGCTGCGCCAAGTACAGCTGCACCTACGACCGCTGCGCCAAGTACAGCTGCACCTACAACCGCTGCGCCAAGTACAGCAGCACCTACAACCGCTGCACCGACCACAGCAGCACCTACAACCGCTGCACCGACCACAGCAGCACCTACAGCCGCTGCACCGACCACAGCAGCACCTACAACCGCTGCACCGACCACAGCAGCACCTACAACCGCTGCACCGACCACAGCAGCTCCTACAACCGCTGCGCCGACCACAGCAGCACCTACAACCGCTGCACCGACCACAGCAGCACCTACAACCGCTGCACCGACCACAGCAGCACCTACAACCGCTGCACCGACCACAGCAGCACCTACAACCGCTGCACCGACCACAGCAGCTCCTACAACCGCTGCACCGACCACAGCAGCTCCTACAACCGCTGCACCGACCACAGCAGCACCTACAACCGCTGCACCCACAACCGTAGATGTTGGTTAGTCCTTCGGTATCATCATTTAACCAATAAAACTCATTAATGCAACGTGAAAAATAGGAATCCACAAAGAACTTTCCGGAATACAAAACCGCGACCTGCATTCACAGGAGCCTGCACTATGGACGTGACAGTGACAGCTGCAACCGACCTGTACTGGACCTCCCCTGGATTCCCAAGCAACTACCCGGATGACATCACCTGCACACTCACTGTCACTGTAAGTACATCGCTCTAACGAATAGAGAGGTGATAGATATGTAAGGCAGAGCCAGCGGGCACAGGAAGTCCCCACCGAGCTTTATTTTATTTATTTATTTATTCTAATTCTCCTACCCCACCGAGTTTTATTTATTCATTTATTTAAAAATTCTCCCCGTCAAATAACCTTTTTTGAGTAATTTCATTTGCCCACATTTAGTATACTCGTATTTTATTATGTGCCTTCAGTAAGTAAACATTTTTTCCCGCGCTGATTAAACATTTTTATCTTATTATTTTCTCCCACTCAGTATACGCACATTTTCCGATGTTTCCTCGCTGAATAAAACCTTTTTGCTTTCAATAATTGCCTTCGAGTAAATTTTCTTAGGGTAAAACCGGGTAGACTAAAAATTCGTACGTGTATTTACCGTCTAAACGTAGCGGTTGGCGGGAGTTGCCATGGTAACGCGAGCCAGTCCCCGTGTGACGCCATTTTTTCCCGCCCGCTCCAAGCGTGAGAAGTTGATTGCCTCAGGCCGTGTTTGCTATCAGAGCAGGGGCGTCATTTCAGCTTTTTCTTGGGGTGGGGGGTGGTGTGGGGGAAGGGGAGGGGGGCAAGGGTGGGTTGGCGAGCGAAGGAAACAAAAAAATGTAGAAATATGAGTTATTTGGGGGATATTTTAAAGCGGTAATCGGACCTACATATTGTACCAAAACTTGTGGCCATTAGGAAGAGGGGGGGGGGGGCAAACACAATCTTGAGAGGGGGCAAAAAACATAAAACAAAAAACAAAAAACACCCCAATTGACGCCCCTGTGTCAGAGTGGACATGCAATTTATAGATGGCCAAGGAGGTGCTAGATGGATAGAAACAGACATTTAAAAAGAGAATGTTGCATTACAGTCGTGCGATAATGCATATCCACCTCTCTTAAAAAGATTCACGTAACTCAAACTATCCCTCTGGAAAAATTAATATTGATTTTCCTCACGTATATGAAACAAAGGCTCACAAATGAATATAACTACGCTTCTTTACTATTATTATCACCTCAACACTTCTCACAGATTCCCGCCGACTTGCCTATGGGTTTGGTGACTGTCACACCCATGGCGGGATCTGCCATTTACACAACCCCTGGCTGTTCTTCCGACAAAATGACTTACACATCAAGTATGGGGGCGACGGCAATGTAAGTATTTCTTTCATGATCCATTTAGGAGAGTCTGAAAAGTATTGTAGATTATCATAAGGATGGTTTAAATGTGTTTTTTAAGTAGAATAAAATGAAAAGAGAGAATCTAAATGGGAATTTTTTTTTTGACAGAGAAAGAGAAAGAGAGAGAGAGAGAGAGAGAGAGAGAGAGAGAGAGAGAGAGAGAGAGAGAGAGAGAGAGAGAGAGAGAGAGAGAGAGAGAGAGAGAGAGAGAGAGAGAGAGAGAGAGAGAGAGAGAGAGAGAGAGAAACGAAGAAAGGGAGAAGGAGAGGGAGAGAGAGAGAGAAAGAGAACGACGGAGGGAGAGAGAGAGAGGGGGATATATATATATATATATATATATATATATATATATATATATATATATATATAGAGAGAGAGAGAGAGAGAGAGAGAGAGAGAGAGAGAGAGAGAGAGAGAGAGAGAGAGAATTTGTAAAGGTACTTACCCTAAGCGGCGAAACTGTAAGCGGTTCCATGATACCAGGAGAAAGATTCCCGGTATACGTAGTGGATATTGGTATACGAATTAATTATTTGCAACTTTAAACACACACACACACACACACACACACACACACACACACACACACACACACACAAACAAACTTTCACGCCAATTCCTACCCTCTGACAGATCCTGCGGCAGTAACCTGGATGAGGTATCGGAGGGCGCGGTCTTCGACGGGCCAAAGACATTTACTCTCACCTTCACCTCCTCTTCATCTGACGGAGGCAAAACGTCGTCAGGATTCAGATACCATATTCGAGGTTTCACAATGTGGTTTCTTCAGCTCTGACTTAAAGGCTTTGATTAGCTTGTATTAAGTGTGGTTTTTTATGCTTATGTTTTGTTGTATAAACATGTTGCAGGGTAGTTATGGTTAGTGTTTTGAGGATTCAGTTTGTCTATAAAGAATGATTTCAAATTTTGCGGATAAATTTGCGTTAAAAAAAAGGAAAAAAATCTTAGATCAGGAAGGAAAGGAAATGGGAAATAGGAACATTTGTTAATATAACATATAACATTTTGATTTTTTTTCTAGCTAAAAAAGGGAAAAAATTGTAGTGGTTGATTTAAAAATTGAACAGATTATGTGAATATATGTATCTATATTGTGTTGTGTTATATCAGTAACGACCATTAATATTTACTTTTGTAATTCGCGCAGGATTCGATTTGATGGGCAAATAGAATCATCTATAAACGGATATCAAAGTAAGTCCCTATGAATCTTGTCTTCTGTGTATCTTTATGTTGATATATAGTGCTCAATCTTATTCGTTGTCTGTGTAGTATCAACGTTATTATCGTATTACAGATGGAAAGTTTAATTTTGAATATTCTCAAAGACAAGATATATACTTCAGTTCGGTGGTGAGAACAAGAGGGATGTATATACAGAGTACGATAAAGTGTCATAGATACATTTCGCTTTATCAGATATATATTTCTGTCTTCGGAATGCGACCAATTTCATGATTATTGACGTGACAGAAGGGGATACTGAAGGTTTTTAAAGCTGTATATAGGTTCAAAACCCGCTTCGCTCTTCAAGTTAATGGTAGACAGTCTTAACGCTT
>NC_091561.1:7397756-7400256 GCF_042767895.1 Penaeus vannamei | reverse complement strand
CAGCAGTTCTTTTGCAGTCAAAGTCCTGATATAACTTATTCTGTGCATTTTGTTCAAATATGTCATGAAAAGTAACTCAGCGAGTTGGGCTGTTTTAGATGATAAAGAAAACGGATATAAATAATAAAACCTTACACTGTCATAGACGTATGTAGATTAGATTACCATTACCATAAATACATCATTAAACCAATAATGTAACAACATTCAACAACATAAAATGCACACATTTATGTATTAGATGTATAACTTCAGAAAATGTGAGATTGAACCTGTAAACTTGATTCATCTAAAAAGTATATGACTCTTCATAGTGAGTGTGTTGCAGGGCTGAAGGTTTAAAGTCACTCTATGGAACTAGGGCTTTGCGTTTGGTGATGCCCAGCTGGAAGACCCAGCGGAAGTGACACGGAGGAAATTTCCGCCGCGATGATGTTTGGTCTGCCACATATCAGTTAATACCAGGATGGCTATAGCAATTTTCATGTTTAATTTATTTGAAAATGGGAAAATTTCTCCATATCTCATTTGCATCAAACGATCTGTAGCCATACAAAATGACAAAAATATAGCCTACGGAAAAAAATCCGTAATGACGTCACCATCCATCGGTCGTCTTTTGCTTCCACTTAGCAGACGAAAATTTCGAATTCCGTTTCGAACAGCCGCTTAATACCACACTTTTTATATAGGGTACGACAGATTCGAAGCTTCACTTCATTAAAGGACTTTGTTCGCCACTGTACGAACCGAGACGAATTTGAGACCGCGCTTGCATCAACCTTCCACTGTAATCTATTGGTACTGGTACTAAAGCAACCGAAAGAACGAAAAAAGTTAATAAATTAGGTATTTAGAACTAATAAAGAATAAATATGAAAGTGATTTTGAAAATGGACAAGTATAGAATGTTCTAAGAAAAGAAATATCATATTTAGTTTCCCCCTTGACGAATTCAGTAAGAAAAGGCAAGTTCTGAAAGGAAGCCTCAGACGAAAGAAACTCAATATTGGCGAAATGGCAAAGCAACCCCCTCACAAACAATGCGAACTGATAAACGAAAATGTGTAGCGTAAAGAAACTAAAAAGTCAAAGGGATGTGTGATGTAAAGAAACAGACAAGTTAAAGGGATGTGTAATGTAAAGAAACAGACAAGTTAAAAGGATGTGTAATGTAAAGAAACAGACAAGTCAAAGGGAACGTGGATAGCTCCAAATCAGAGCCATGGACAGTGGCTAAAATAAAAGGAATCTAAATAACAAGAAGCAAACGAAAAAGATGGGTTGGAACAAACGAGCACATACATTCCTTATCAGCATAATGGTTTTCCCAAAATGCGTGGAAGCATCGATGCATCACTGGGGTAAGGGTCAGCTCCACCCATTATGGAAGGAACCATAAGGAATAAGGAACAATAACTCAATTACACAAAGAAATAAGATTTTAGACTCTCATTCTGTTACGAAAGAATATTTTACCAATAAAAGATATCGGCTAGACAGAGAAATAAGATAAGAAGAAAAATAACAACAATGAGAAACTGAATCATAACGTTTCTAAAACGTCAAGGGTTCCTCATTTGACGAAGAAATAACCACTTTGATAGTTATTAATCCGATGACGAACACGATTCAGTTTAATTTCTTATTGTGGCTATTTCAATTTTCATCTCTGAGTACACGTTACTGTGTTTGTGTCCACATCTGACTGAATACCCCGGGTTTAAATCCAAAGCCAAACCAAATTTGCTGTACCAAAAGGACCAGTAAGAAAAAGAAAGAGAAAGAAAGGGTGGTACAAGGGAATGGAAAATATAAACGTAAATGGGAGATTGATGAATAGGGAAACGGAATGGAAAATGAAATACAACCACTAGAAGATTTGATGTGATTTTAAGAGCGTGAATGTTATTATTAGACTTAAATGATGTGACACTCCTGGTCTCATGATATCAAGTATCATTCAATAACGACTTTTATGGAAACATCTGAGATGAAGACAATGAATATGAGGAAAAAAAATGACTTTAAGTAAGAAAAGCTAGAAATATTATGTAGTAAGCAGAAGAGTGGGTATTCATGTTTGCAAATTTGCAAAACATGTATAGTGTAATAGAAGACAAACACATGGTGACAGCAGTAAAGGTAGTAGATATTCTTTTCAGTGGCGTTGTAAGTGTGTTACTAATTGAAAATAACAACTAGAAAGGGAATCCTAATCAATATGATACTAGGAGACGTTGATGTCCGATTCAGTAATTGAACTATCAAAAAGATTAGGTTCTGTCAGAGATGAGAATCGAACGAAAATACTTAGGGTTTTGGAAGACGATTTTCAACCAAAGATCATATGACAAAAACTCAACAAATTGTATAAATGTTAGCGAATTACATGTTTCAGTTTCAATGTCAGTATCAACCAAGCTCAAGTCATATCGGATATGATGAATAAGTCAACAAAAGAGATGATTGACACAAAGTGAAGACTCCCAGCATGCTG
>NC_091561.1:7377756-7380256 GCF_042767895.1 Penaeus vannamei | reverse complement strand
GCGTCTAAGATTTGCTCTACCTTTCCGATTTTCTTTAATGCTAACAATGATGGGGATGATGATAATAACAATGATGATGATGATAATAATAGTTATAAAGATAATAATTATGATCACAATCTTAGTATATATATATATATATATATATATATATATATATATATATATATATATATATATATATATATATATATATATATACATATATGTTTCATCATCATTATTTTTATTACCGTTGTTGCTATCATATTCACCATTGTTATTATGATCATTATTGTTATTGTAGTTACCATTATTTTCATTACTGTTGCTATCATTATGATGATGATTATGATCAATAGGATCATTTCAGCAATAAAGTAGGATGTCTTAGTCACGTGACATACTATATAAGAAGGAATTATTGGTTCATTGTCGTCCTCCATATGAACGGGACGAGTATGGACAGGAGGAAATGCCAAGACATGCTACATGAATCTGACTGGCAAGTCAGGGTGGAACTATTTCGCATAATTCTAGTGACATGTGAGATAGTTCCATCCAAGTGCACTTGACTAATGCGAAATAGATTCAACTGTTTCGCATAAGTCAAGTGTATTTCCCATAAGTCAAGTGCATTTGGGTGGAACTATTTTGCGTGTCAAGTGTATTTTGTATAAATCAAGTGTATTTGGGTGGAACTATTTTATATGTATATATGTACATATATATATATATATATATATATATATATATATATATATATATACTTATATATATGTATGTATGTATGTATGTATGTATGTATGTATGTATGTATGTATGTATGTATGTATGTATGTATATATGCATATATGTATATATGTATATACATACATGTATATATATACATACATATATATATATATATATATATATATATATATATATATATACATACATATATATATATATACATACATATATATATATATATTTATATGTATATATATACATACATATCTATATACATATATATATATATATATATATATATATATATATATATATAAATATATATATATATATATATATATATATATATATATATATATATATATATATATATATATATATATATCTATATATATATATATATATATATATATATATATATATATATATATATATATTTATATATATGCATATTCATATATATACATATATGTATATATATATATATATATATATATATATATATATATATATATATATATATATATATATATATATATGAATACGTGTGTGTATTTGTTTACAGTGTGTGTGTGTGTATGTGTATATACATTGAAATATATGCTTGAGCCCATGTATGTTTGCATTAACACTTTTGTGAGTGTGTGTATAGACATATGTATGTACACACACACACACACACACACACACACACACACATATATACATATATTTCTATATATGTATATTTCTATATATACATATATGTATGTATACAGGGCCGCCGTCAGGCGACCAGGAGCTCGGGGCATAAAACAGGAATACGCCCATTTTTCCCTTATACTTTTATGCCAACATAAACTGCATGTTATAACTTTCAATCAAGAACTTGCAATCAAGAATATGTTATTAATATCACATTTAAAAAATATCGCTAGTTTGACAGAAGACTGCCAAACTAATTTCTAATCTTGTTAACGTTAACTGTTGTGACGTCCTCTTAGTATAAATACACCCTATAAACATAAATAAGCAACTACTGTAATTTTTACAGGGGTCGTTGCACCGGCTGCCCACACCCTCCCCCTGTCGGGGGTCCTGTATATATATATATATATATATATATATATATATATATATATATATATATATATATATATATACATATATATATATATATATATATATATACGTATATATATATATATATATATATATATATATATATATACATATATATGTATACATGTATACATATATACGTATATACATATATATATATATATATATATATATATATATATATATATATATATATATATATATATATAATATATATATATATATATATAATATATATATATATATGTATATATATATATATATATATATATATGTATGTATTTATGTATGAATACATGTATACATACATACATATATATATATATATATATATATATATATATATATATATATATATATATATATATATATATATATATATATATATATATATATATATATATATATATATATATATATATATATATATATATATATATATATATATATATATATATCTATCTATCTATCTATCTATCTATCTATATATATATATATATGTATATATATCTATATCTATATCTATATATATATATATATATATATATACAAACACAAAAGTATGTGCTTATATATGTGTGTAATACGTGTAGTACCCAATTATGTATACAGTATAATTCCAACTCCTTTTTCCCTTCCCTTGATTCTCGAAATTCTCGAAGACCCGACCACCTCATACTTACGT
>NC_091561.1:7367231-7372231 GCF_042767895.1 Penaeus vannamei | reverse complement strand
CCACAAGCACAACTACTACAAGTACATCCACAACCACTTCAAGCACAACTACTACAAGCACATCCACAAGCACATCTACTACAAGCACATCCACAAGCACAACTACTACAAGCACATCCACAACCACTTCAAGCACAACTACTACAAGCACATCCACAAGCACATCTACTACAAGCACATCCACAAGCACAACTACTACAAGTACATCCACAACCACTTCAAGCACAACTACTACAAGCACATCCACAAGCACATCTACTACAAGCACATCCACAAGCACAACTACTACAAGTACATCCACAACCACTTCAAGCACAACTACTACAAGCACATCCACAAGCACATCTACTACAAGCACATCCACAAGCACATCTACTACAAGCACATCCACAAGCACAACTACTACAAGTACATCCACAACCACTTCAAGCACAACTACAACAAGCACATCCACAAGCACAACTACTACAAGCACATCCACAAGCACATCCACAAGCACAACTACTACAAGTACATCCACAACCACTTCAAGCACAACTACTACAAGCACATCCACAAGCACAACTACTACAAGTACATCCACAACCACTTCAAGCACAACTACTACAAGCACATCCACAAGCACATCTACTACAAGCACATCCACAAGCACATCTACTACAAGCACATCCACAAGCACAACTACTACAAGTACATCCACAACCACTTCAAGCACAACTACAACAAGCACATCCACAAGCACAACTACTACAAGCACATCCACAAGCACATCTACTACAAGCACATCCACAAGCACAACTACTACAAGTACATCCACAACCACTTCAAGCACAACTACTACAAGTACATCTACAAGCACAACTACTACAAGCACATCCACAAGCACATCTACTACAAGCACATCCACAAGCACATCTACTACAAGCACATCCACAAGCACATCTACAAGCACTACAACCACGACAACCACATCTACAACCTCATCAACAACGACTACATCCACAACGACCTCGACTTCTACATCCACAAGTACTTCATCTACAACGACTTCGTCCACAACGACCTCGACCTCTACATCCACTACGACAACCACATCCACGACCACCTCGACTTCTACATCCACAAGTACTTCAACTACAACGACTACATCCACAAGTAGGCATATCCTACAATTATAATCTGAGTGACACCGACTTCTACAAGCACTTGGACAACAACATTTACAACCTTTTCAGTCTCCACATCCATAAAGATTACAACTTTAATAACTACAACAATAAGTCTGTTATTAAATGTGGTTTTAGACACGTTCAAGTATACAGGTAGACAAATGTGTATATGGGTCTATGTAGCTAGATAGATAAATTGATAGATAGATATAGGTATAGACAGCTAGATATAGAGGTATGTTTTTGTGCATGTATGTGTATGTGTGTGTGTGTGTGTGTGCAAACCATATTTTTCGGCGTTTTTTTCAGCAATGACCCACAAAATCAGCCAGTGGAAAACCAACTCAGGGTCAAGCTTGAGATCCACAAGCTACTAGTTTAACGAGCCAAGCAAGAATTAATATATCTTATGCAACATAAAAAATCAAGTTGAAAAGAAAACTGTAGGGATGGTAAGTAGGCAAAGAATATTCAGCAGATAATTGTATCATCTACAGGCAGTGATCAGACAAATTATTTGTTAGTCGTAGTAATATGGATTGTACTTATGCTAATGCCAGTCATATCTCCTGTATTATGCATGTGTTTTATATAGCAAGGAAATCATTATCATCATTGGGGAGCTAACGCCGACGGGGGCGCATAGCCACACCCACCCTTCGTTTCCACCTCTGAGGGCCCCTTACGACAAGCCGCCAGGCAGGGACTTGGCCCATCTCGAGCTCCTCACGACAGGTTTGATCGATCTACTTCCTAGGTCGTCCCACTGACCTCCACCCAGGGCTGTCTCGTACAGAGATAACCTGGTGGGCAGGATCATCCTGTGGGAAGCAAGCCAGGTGGTTGTATAGTCTGAGTTGGCGATCACGGATTATGCAAGAAACAGGTCCTGTGCCAGTCTCACAATGCAACCATTGGTTGGACTCATGGTCCCGCCAACAGTACCCGATGATCCAGGCACTAGGGTCTATTACAAAAGACATCAAGATGAGACTCCAAGGTGCAAGATAATGTCCAGGTTTCACTACCGTATAGTAAAACTGGCATTATCAGGGCCTTGAAGACGTGTAGATTGGTCCTTCTGCACAGGTACCGGCATCTCCAAATACCCTTGTTGAGAGAGTTCACAACCCCTGCTGTCAGGCCAGTCCTTCTGCTGACCCTAGTCTGACAGCCCAGAGTTATGAACTACACTACCAAGGTATGTAAAGCTCTCTGTGACTCTAATGTTCTCGCTGCAGGCACATAGCAACCATGCAGGTTCTCCGAGCAAGATCTTGGTCCAGACCTCTAGGCCTAAGGGCTTTGCTTCATCACTAAATGCAGCCAAAGATTCAGATAGAATGGCAAAGTCAAGGTCAGTAACCTTGATATTGCTCAGAGTTGCTCCACATTGATTTTGAATAGTAGCTCTACCCAGTATTCAGTCCATGCTAGTGTTGAAAAGTGTTGGTGCAAGGACACAGGAAAGAAGATCAACAGGCCCCACCACACTTTACAGCATTTTATGTACCGGTATACAGGCTTGCAATTAGTCCAATAATCCTTGTTGAAATTCTTCTCGAACTCTGGATCTCCCTGAGTGATTCCCGATGCACTGTATCGAACGCCTTCTTGAGGTCGATGTAGGCTACAAGCACTGCACTCCCGAACTCCTGGCAGTGCTCTACAATGACTCAAATCGCCAGGTTATGGTCTATTGTGGACTTACCAGGAGTGAATCCAGATTGCTCCGGCCTGTGGTGCCTCAGTAGGTGGTCTCTGGTATGTCTCAGTAGGATGTAGGCAAGAACCTTGCCTGGTATACTGAGTAGTGTGATGCCTCGGTGACTGCTGCAGTCCCATTGATCTTTCTCCTTCCAGAGAGCAATGACCACACTCTTCAACAGGTCAGGGGGAATGCTAATGGACTGCCAGATGGCATCCAGAACAGCATGCAACCCCCCTGCCATAGGTTCACCACCAGTCTTTAACAGTTCAGCTGGTATGCCGGAGATACCTGCTGCTTTACCACGCTTCAGCTTGGAGATTACCCCTCCTACCTTCAGTTAGGGAGGTTGGCTCCTTACTGATGGGTGGGTCCGGCAACAGAATCTCGACACTACTCGCATCCAAGTTAATTGTTGGAGGATTAACCTGGTACAACTGCTCAAAATAAACCCAACGCTCGCACACCACAACAGGATCTGAGGCGACCTGGCCGCTCTGCTGAGGGGACTGCAGTCACTTGTGAAGAGGGCTTGGTGTTTAGCTTTCTCAGGGCTTGGTATGAAGGACGAAGGTCATTTACTAAGAAATGGCCTTTGATCTCCTCTGTAAGACTCCTGATACAGTGTTCCTTGTTCCTTCTAAACAGTGACCGAGTTCTGTTCACCTGATGATGGTGCAAATCCCGTTCTCAGTATCTCCTGCGAGATAAAATGCTGTATTGCTCTAGGACGTTCTTGAGCTGCATCAAGCGTTTCACGCTTGGTTTCCCAGAGAAGTACAGGGTAAGTCAGATTGTCGAGCACTGAAACGACTAGAGATTGCCTCAGCAAACCTCTAGGCACACTCCCCCTCCCTCAGCCTGTCCAAATGAAACACCCTAGAGTGGTCATTGGACCAGTGGGTTGTGAAGTAGACCCAGAATAATACGAATATCTCACCAAGAACAACTGTCTGAAACATATGCAAGTTTAACAAAGAACATCTTTTTCATGTTGAGTTTACAAACATTGGTAGGAGCATACACAGTAATAAGAGACATGAAGCTAAATGCTAACTTTATTCTCAATACCATCATATGCTCATCAACCAGAGTAACCTCTACTGCCGAGAGCTGGAGTTTGCTGGAGATGACCAGTAATAGGTGTAGCCACCTACACTAATCGTGCTGCTGCCAGGTCTTCTCACTTCCAAGAGAGTAGCCATCTCAACTTTCAGCCTCCCCAGTTCTCTTGACAGTAGTGGCAATCGATCATCCTGACACTTCCTGCGTGAGGTTTAGCCTCGGGCAGTCACTCTGAGTGGACGCCAACTCTGCCACCCTTGCCGACACTGCTCCATATTAAGGAGGGCGGCAGGTTGCGGGACCCAACATCCACCAGTAGGGTTCCCTTAGGCTTTCCCCTACAAGCTTCGCTCTGGTTTGGCGGCTGCCAGAGCGCAGGCGGGACGAGCAGCTCCCGTTCCCATCCTGCACCCCAGCAGTCGTCCTCCCAGTGAGATCCACAGCCAGACTCATTTGCCGGGCGGGAGGGGCATTTCCCTCCTCCCAGTATTTCCATTTATATCAAGCACTGCCAATGGGATTTATCTGTGGGGAGGAGGACTGACGAGGCCCAACTCCACTGAGCCTCCCATTAACCCCAGGGGGTTGAGGGTACAAGGGTACAAAGCTAGGGCGCGTCCACACGCCTGTGGGCCATGACCATGTACCTCTGGGGTCTCCTGATGGGTGGCCACGAGGAGGCACTGAAGAAGTCTCGATGATGGAGAGACTATGAACTAGCAGGGGAGGCTTATGCAAAGCTGCTCCCTTTTTCATACAAGGCTAGCCAGCGGTGGCAGCTGTAAGCAAGAAGGCATACAAGCTCTTAACTACTTAGGCTACCACACCATCACTTCACATCATCCTGAGCGTGAAGCACCCACCCAGAGCTGCTCCTGTATCGTTATGTCTGTTTTATAAAGCAAGAAAATGGGATAAGTAAACATGCGGTGCTTCAGTTATTATCTAATTATCAACAAATGATAGCACACCACCATTATAAACAAATAGTAGCCACCTTTCCTCTTACAGGACCTATAAACCATAGACATGAGGTAGATAAGTCCTGGTAGTCCGTA
>NC_091561.1:7358174-7360674 GCF_042767895.1 Penaeus vannamei | reverse complement strand
ATAGATAGATAGATAGATAGATAGATAGATAGATAGAGAGAGAGAGAGAGAGAGAGAGAGAGAGAGAGAGAGAGAGTGAGTGAGAAGAGAGCAGAGAGAGAGGAGAGAGAGAGAAGAGTGTTCTTCTGATTTGCTGTCAATTAATTATATAGAGTCAAATTTGCGTTGCAGTGGGGACACTGTGGAGGGACTGACATATATACATATATTGGCACTGACCCTAAGGCAGGCCAAAACCACCTTTTTTTTCTTTCTTTCCTGTCGACTGTCCCATAGTTGGATTTTTGGTTTTACTTTGTCAGTCAGTTACAGGTCGGTCCACTCACAAATGTATTTTATAAGAGACACAGAACACCTGAGATCTGTACGGACTATGCTAAGGTCCAGATCGCTAATTAACCTGGCTAATTTGTCAGCCTGTTCATTGCTAGGGATACCACAGTGGCCCGGAACCCATATTTGATTGATTTATTGGAACTATGTAGTTTAAAGAATGTTATTACACAGTAATTAATTTTTAGTGTTTTTTAAAGATTTAATGGCATTAAGTGAACTTGATGAATATGAAAAAAATATTCTATCGTAGGTTGTTGATAGTACAAAATCTAAAGAAGTATCCATTGCAAAAAGTTCAGCAAGAAAGAGATGTATGATTTGGCAGTCTGAAATTTAGTTCACATTCAGTTGACCATGCACTCGCTCCCACACATTTCATATATATATATATATATATATATATATATATATATATATATATATATATATATATATATATATATATATATATATATATATATATGAAAAAGGGAGACTTTTTTTATCTCTCTGAATCTCTAGCGTACGTCTACCTCTGGTGCCATGTCCTTAACTGATGGAAGCCAAACTTCCATAATGGTAAAGTTGGGAGTTTCCCATGGTCCTATATGTGACTGAACCAGGGTATCGATGGTAGAAAGATCTATGCCAACTTCCTCGACGAGGTCCTGGAGTCTCGTGGCAATTGCCTAACGCCTCGATTGCCATTCGGATACCTCGGGTCTCGATCAACCTTCGCGGCAGAGGTCGGTGCAGGCTGCCGCGTCTGAGTCAGAGGGAGCTACTCCCGACTCCACCTCAAGACGCTCGATTCGAGTCACTTCAGGGCCCCAAGACACACACGCAAACGAGCATTCTGAACTTCCAAACGTTTCAAATTTGAGTTTGATGCCGAACCATACACAACTGAATCGTAATATACTTCAGAGCTAATCAGGGTTTTATATATCATTAGCAAATATTTTCTATCAACTCCCATTTATTACCATATATGCGCTTTAGTAGATTAAATGCTTTTGGACATCTATTCTCTAATTGACTAATGTTTAATCAATTTCCAGTTTAATCAACGAGCAAAGAGGAGACCAAGAAATTTAGCTGAATTTTGAAGAGGTATTGGGTGGTTGTCTAGAGTTAGCTTGTTCGACATCCTCCTATGTGAAAAAATAAACCCCAATACTCTTTCCTGTTGAAAACTTAAAACCCCACTGGAGGTCCCAGTTCTGAATCATATGCAGTTCCATTTGGATGCGCTATGCTATGAATTCTGCAATATTGCTAAAATTCCGTAATACAAAATCAGCAGAGTATAGTGAGTATTTACGATTCCGAGAGGGAGCCGCTAAGATGTCGTTAATCATACACTGAAATAATGCTGGTGACAACAAGCTTCCTTGTGGGACCCCGTTTGCTTGGACAAAGAGTCCGAAAAAGTGACATTGTCAGCAAATAAATTGAAAGAGAAGGTTCTGTCAGAAATTAAATCTTTAATAAAACAAGTCAAGTCTCCATGTAATACAATAGCAGAAAATTTTCTGTAAGCCATAACGCCATGTCATGCCGTAGGCTTTTTAAAATACTGAAATATAAAAATGTTTTTTGGCAATTGCCTCTTGAATGTGACTCGTAGTTTTACTAGATGATCGAGAGATTGATGTCTCCTTCGGAAGCCGCACTGCTCGTCGACTAGTAACTTACTGGAATTAAAAAAGGAGCAATATCCTCCTATTAACAATTCCTTCCATAACCATGCATAAGCAACTTATCAACGCAATTGGTCGGTTGGAGATGGCTGATCTGGAATTTCCCCCTCCTTTTAATATGGGAATGATGTGGGCGAAGTGCCATGAGTTTGGAAAAGTCTGGCCTTTTCGCATCTTAATGTACACTTCTAGCAACTTGGTCATGGCGTTATGATTAAGATGCTTTATCATCTCATATCGAATCCCATCGGGGCCTGGGAACGTTTCTCCACAGACTTCTAGGACTCGTAGCTTATCTATTGTAAGATCTTGTAATCAAAGTCAACGGTGCAAAGGGTATTTGTTGTAGTTCAACCGCTTCCTTGGTGATCAGAAATGCAGGATGGCATTTATCTGAGCTGCAAATATATGAAAACTGCCTGGTGAGCGGTGATTCAAGGTTGTTTCCACATAGATGATGTTTTTAATTATGCAGAATGCCT
>NC_091561.1:7343174-7345674 GCF_042767895.1 Penaeus vannamei | reverse complement strand
GCAATTCTTGATCTAAACGTTTCTGGCGGATGGCAATTCTTGATCTAAACGTTTCTGGCGGATGGCAATTCTTGATCTAAACGTTTCTGGCGGATGGCAATTCTTGATCTAAACGTTTCTGGCGGATGGCAATTCTTGATCTAAACGTTTCTGGCGGATGGCAATTCTTGATCTAAACGTTTCTGGCGGATGGCAATTCTTGATCTAAACGCTTATGGCGGATGGCAATTCTTAGCGTTGATGGCGGATGGAAATTCTTGATCTAAACGTTTCTGGCGGATGGCAATTCTTAGCGTTGATGGCGGATGGCAATTCTTGATCTAAACGTTTCTGGCAGATGGCAATTCTTGATCTAAACGTTTCTGGCGGATGGCAATTCTTAGCGTTGATGGCGGATGGCAATTCTTGATCTAAACGCTTATGGCGGATGGCAATTCTTGATCTAAACGCTTATGGCGGATGGAAATTCTTAGCGTTGATGGCGGATGGCAATTCTTGATCTAAACGTTTCTGGCGGATGGCAATTCTTGATCTAAACGTTAATGACAAATGGAAATTCTCGATCTAAACGTTTCTGGCGGATGGCAATTCTTAGCGTTGATGGCGGATGGCAATTCTTGATCTAAACGTTTCTGGCAGATGGCAATTCTTGATCTAAACGTTTCTGGCGGATGGCAATTCTTAGCGTTGATGGCGGATGGCAATTCTTGATCTAAACGCTTATGGCGGATGGCAATTCTTGATCTAAACGTTTCTGGCGGATGGCAATTCTTGATCTAAACGCTTATGGCGGATGGCAATTCTTAGCGTTTATGGCGGATGGCAATTCTTGTTCTAAACGTTTCTGGCGGATGGCAATTCTTGATCTAAACGCTTATGGCGGATGGCAATTCTTGATCTAAACGTTTCTGGCGGATGGCAATTCTTGATCTAAACGTTTCTGGCGGATGGCAATTCTTGATCTAAACGTTTCTGGCGGATGGCAATTCTTGATCTAAACGCTTATGGCGGATGGCAATTCTTGATCTAAACGTTTCTGGCGGATGGCAATTCTTGATCTAAACGTTTCTGGCGGATGGCAATTCTTGATCTAAACGTTTCTGGCGGATGGCAATTCTTGATCTAAACGTTTCTGGCGGATGGCAATTCTTAGCGTTGATAGCGGATGGCAATTCTTGATCTAAACGTTTCTGGCGGATGGCAATTCTTGATCTAAACGTTTCTGGCGGATGGCAATTCTTGATCTAAACGTTTCTGGCGGATGGCAATTCTTGATCTAAACGTTTCTGGCGGATGGCAATTCTTGATCTAAACGCTTATGGCGGATGGCAATTCTTGATCTAAACGTTTCTGGCGGATGGCAATTCTTGATCTAAACGTTTCTGGCGGATGGCAATTCTTGATCTAAACGTTTCTGGCGGATGGCAATTCTTGTTCTAAACGTTTCTGGCGGATGGCAATTCTTGATCTAAACGTTTCTGGCGGATGGCAATTCTTAGCGTTGATAGCGGATGGCAATTCTTGATCTAAACGTTTCTGGCGGATGGCAATTCTTGATCTAAACGTTTCTGGCGGATGGCAATTCTTGATCTAAACGTTTCTGGCGGATGGCAATTCTTGATCTAAACGTTTCTGGCGGATGGCAATTCTTAGCGTTTATGGCGGATGGCAATTCTTGATCTAAACGCTTATGGCGGATGGCAATTCTTAGCGTTTATGGCGGATGGCAATTCTTGATCTAAACGCTTATGGCGGATGGCAATTCTTAGCGTTTATGGCGGATGGCAATTCTTGATCTAAACGTTTCTGGCGGATGGCAATTCTTGATCTAAACGTTTCTGGCGGATGGCAATTCTTGATCTAAACGTTTCTGGCGGATGGCAATTCTTGATCTAAACGTTTCTGGCGGATGGCAATTCTTGTTCTAAACGTTTCTGGCGGATGGCAATTCTTGATCTAAACGCTTATGGCGGATGGCAATTCTTAGCGTTGATGGCGGATGGAAATTCTTGATCTAAACGTTTCTGGCGGATGGCAATTCTTGATCTAAACGTTTCTGGCGGATGGCAATTCTTGATCTAAACGTTTCTGGCGGATGGCAATTCTTGTTCTAAACGTTTCTGGCGGATGGCAATTCTTGATCTAAACGTTTCTGGCGGATGGCAATTCTTGTTCTAAACGTTTCTGGCGGATGGCAATTCTTGATCTAAACGCTTATGGCGGATGGCAATTCTTAGCGTTGATGGCGGATGGAAATTCTTGATCTAAACGTTTCTGGCGGATGGCAATTCTTGATCTAAACGTTTCTGGCGGATGGCAATTCTTGATCTAAACGTTTCTGGCGGATGGCAATTCTTGATCAAAACGCTCATGGCGGATGGCAATTCTTGATCTAAACGTTTCTGGCGGATGGCAATTCTTGATCTAAACGTTTCTGGCGGATGGCAATTCTTGATCTAAACGCTCATGGCGGATGGCAATTCTTGATCTAAACGTTTCT
>NC_091561.1:7320674-7325674 GCF_042767895.1 Penaeus vannamei | reverse complement strand
TTCAACACTTTGTTTAGCTAGATTGTCAAACAAATATTTTGCTCATTGTGAATTGCTGGCAAGAAGTGAGTGCAAATATGTGTAACTGAATCTAGATAATGAAGATGGACTTCCTTTTCAGCATATAAAAGCAGTTTGTTTTTAAGGTTATGAGGGTGAAGTATCTGGATGTATAGCTTGCCATTATTTAGTTTCTAATGATATGCTCATAGCTTTTGATAATTATTCTCAGTTTTCAGTTATATTATACTTATTTTATATTTCAAAAAGTAAAGAGATGATCAAAGTAAATGCAAATATAGAAAGTCATAAACAAAGTAGATAAGTTAATAATGATCCTTTAAAAGATGAACCCCATTATTCTGAATTATTCTGTGGACCAATAAGATATTTTTCCAATTCTGAATATTGTTTCAGGCTACCAGGATGGTTTTATCCAGAAACCGGAAGACCTCTGGAGGAAACATTTGTAAGGAACCTGATTGGAGAAAAGTACCAGCAACTTATTGATGAACTTTTTAATGCATTAAGAGAAGAAAACAGGGAAACACTTGCCTCCTATCTACTACCGTACATACGGAAAGTTAAAAAATGTACGTAATTTACTTCTTTTACTCAGAAATTTCACCAGAATTATAATTATCTGTGAACTAACTTGGCAAGCATTGATTGTTACACTCAGGAATCAGTTAACCTTAAAATAAAGGAATATGTGATTCATATGCTTTATACATTTTTTAAGAGAAAAATATAAAAATGGTAGTATTTGCTTTATGTTGTATGACTGTTTAGATTGTAGAAAATAGAGAAAAACAGTAAAATGTATCCTTCACATGTTAAATTTCCTGCAGCCAGTCAGAAATCTGCCGTAGGGTATTTTAGTGTTCCAAATCTGCAGTAGAGTCATTTGTAATATGCCAAATGCTGTTTTACCAAGTAGCTACCACCATGTCATAGTGAACAATGGGCATTTAATTCATGTTGCGAAACATTTTCCGATGATTGCTGATTGTGGCATTCAATACAAGTAATAAATATCCTGATGCTAAATAAACACTTTTCAGGTCTACCACCAGAGATTGAAGAAAATTTCTACCCCCTTCCTACAGGCTATCCGCATGGCCTGTGCATTATCATAAATGTTAAAGATTTCATGAAACCTAGAGGTGATCATGATAATGTAAGTACAGTTTGATATAACTTATGATCCCAAATTCAATGCTAATCTGTTTACTTATGCTTTGTGAATTTACCTTAGAACTTTCCTTAGTTATTATATTAACTTGAGCCAGTCCCAAGTGCATGAATATGTGTGTTTGTATGTTTGCATGCATTTAGACATACTGATATGTGTCTGCCTGCGTTGGTGTCTTTTGATATATGTATATATATGTCTAAAAGGTTTGTGTACAAGAGTGTGTGTAAAACTATGCATATGTAAGAAATATTTTTCAGGAATGCAGTTTTTCTGTAGCACACACAAAAATATGATTATTTATTTGTTAAGTCAAATTAACATATTTGCTTGCAAATACTTCCTCAATAACTAACTACAAACTGTCTTATTTAGATACCACTGAATGAACGGCATGGGTCAGACATTGACAAACAGCGACTTACAGGCACATTTAAGTTGTTTGGATTCCACGTCATGCATTTTGACAATCCCGACTATGAACAAATAAACCAGTACTTCAAAAGGCTTCGTGTTGATGGCCGACTGGCTGTCATTTCCTGCTTGGTTGTATGTGTTATGACTCATGGAGATGAACAAGGTAAGGATTATTTATTTTTTGACTCTAAAGACCATGTTAACAGTAAATAGTGACTGGATGGCTTGATCTTTTTATCAGCCATTTGCATGACTTCTGAAACTGAATGAAAATACTAAGCCTAAAACATAATGACATTAAAAGCTTTGTGATTATTTATTAAAATTACTTTGTAATTTTCAGATCAGATCTACCTCCATGATCGTTCTTGTTTGTCAGTTACTGATTTTAGGAAACTTTGTTCTAGTCGGGTTCTACTTAACAAACCTAGACTTTTCTTCATTCAGGCATGTAGAGGAGAAGAGGCCTTAAAACGTAAGTAATTGTTTGTTTAAAAGAAAACATTCCAAGCATGTACTTTGTCTGTCTTTGTATCTTTATGCCTGTCTCTTCATCCTCTTCACTATTTTTTTTTTTTTTTTCTTTAGGTTAATCCATTCACTGGTTCACATTTTCTCACTGTCTTTTAAAAGATCATTAAAGAAATTTACATTTTATGGGTTTATTTCATCTCTGACTTTTTACTGATTTTTAACAGCAATATTTCTACAACAAGATGGCTCAGTCGTTGCTCATCAGGAGAGTGACTGCCTCATTTCACAAGCAACAGTAAGAGGATACTCTGCATTTAGAAATCAGATGGAGGGTATGTTCGAGAGGTGTTTCTTAACACTACTGTATGTTAAGTGTTTCGTTCCATTACTGTATGTGAACACCTTGTTAAGCCAATGCTTACAGGAAAATGTTTTATTCATTTTAGTATTGTTTTGTTAAATGTCTCTGCACAAGGATGGCTCTGCCAGTACTTAACCACAAAGGAGTCAATTAGCAGATCTTGTGGCCTCACCTTTCCTTGAAATAGCGGGAAAATGCTTTTTTATACTAATGCTATCAATATTGATACTGTTATTTTTGTTATAAACATTATAATTACTAAATTGTTATTGACATTATTAACAGCAGTATTAAATACTAGAAAATATTATTGAAAATCAAGGGAAAGGCTAAACAGGTGAAACAGGTAGTTCTTGTAATTGGTTCATTGGTGACTTAGTACTTTTGGAGCCATCTATCTGTAAAAACAATTAATAAATTAAACACACAATGGGCACGGTATGTATGTACATGCCATCCCCGGCGACAAGTGTTTAATATATAGGAACACATTTTTTTTTGTTCAGTGTAGGTTTGGTATATTAAATCTCTTCAGATAATCTCATCTCAGGAATTTCTATTAGTTTCTACCCTAGTGCTTCATCCTATTTACCAGATGTAACATTTTGCATAGTAAATTATGATAGCTTTTACTTTTCAACAGGATCTTGGTACATCACTGACTTGTGTCAAGCCTTACAAGAATATGGCCATATCCTACCAATGAAGAATGTGTTACACAAAACAAGAAAGAATCTGAAAGAACGTGTTGAAAGGATGAATAATACATACATAACTCAGCTTTCAGAGGAAAAGGATACCTTAACCAGGTATTGCAGAATGGAGATAAAAAGAATGAAATGTTGAGCTTTCTTAATTTCATCTCATTAATATACCCATCCCTGTTTATTTTTTTGAACATCTAACTTATAATATCAATAACCTCTACTGTTCAATATTTACAGGGACGTTCAGTTGGTAAGAGCAGACTTGGATCATTTTACGGATGGCCTCATGGATCTGATTGAGCTCGAAGTAACAGAGAAACTTCTGGAGGAAAAACTGGATGAGGCTTTATGCGACATATTTAACCTAAATGTAATGGCAGATATAAGTCACCATCTTGGAGCCTTTAGAATATAACAATAATTTCAGGAAATATCATTAATAGTATAGTGCTTTCCAAAGGATCAGAAGTACCCATGAATGAATTTTGTATATATTTTCTGTGGCAGATCGAGGCTCCCAACCTTATGTGTAATAAACTGCACTACAAAAACAGGTTCAACAATATGTGTTTGATTTAGGCAACAGTGCAAATTTGTTTTGCTAAAATTGGTGTCAAAATGTCTGCTGAGATGTACATATATTCATGTATATATTGTGTTTATACTTTCTTTTTTTTTTTTTTTTTTACCTTATGGAAACCATAAGACTTAGATCTTGTAAGTAAAGCTTGTATAATGTTTAAATTACTTATATAAAAATATCAAAGCTCGTCTACTCCAGAATGCTTGGAGTGGCTCTGAATTATCTTAAGACCCACGCCCTTTGTAACATCCTGGATCTGCTACAGTATACATTTGATGTGTGCTCCACCCTTGTTTGTAAAGTACTACAGTCAAGAATTTTTACTGTCACGCTTTGAAGATGAGGTTAAAAGTGAGGGGGGAGTGTGGGATAGAAATGAGATGCCACACATGTAAGGTTGAGAACTATTGTTTTATACCACACACAGGCATGCACACCTGCACCTGCTTCTGCTCCCACACCCACATGCACACTGTAATAACCTTGAAATATGTATGCTAATGTTATTCTATGTATCTATTGTTATATTCTAGATAATTTATTATAATCTTACATATTGTCACATGCATACACACACATATATGTATGCATTTACGTATGTTGATTGCTTTACATATGTATTCATCTTTCCCCTTCTGCAAGAGTTGTTTATTGCTGTAACATGTACTTCTTCATTATCAATTGTCACTTGCTAAATATGCAACTTGTAGCTATCCTTAGACCATTGAGCAAGATGACTGGCAGATTCCCTGTGGGGAGCCAAGGAGCAGCACCTAGCTCCTCGGGGCAGACTCACTCCATCTTTACTCTTCAATAAAGGAGTCAAGACATCTTAGTTGTTTGCCATAAACTTTAAGCTTGCCATATACCAAACTTACAGCTTGCTGTAAAAGTAAATAAACAATTGTAATAGGTAAAGACTTATCAACTTTCGTAGTAGGTGAAAGGAGTAATCATTAGAGGAAACAGACTAGATGCTATTAGTAATCAGTGAATTTAATGAGGAGGTTTAGTATTTAATGAAAATAAAGGAAATAAAAATTTCAAAACCAATATCACAAAAAGTATGAATAACTAGAAAGTCGTCAACACATTTCTTGGCAACAGTTTAAAAGTGCTATTAGATAGCTCTTCCAAACTGAGAGGTTAGTATGAAAGTAACAAAGGCAAATAAAAATGCTCTTCGAACATCCACAGGATGGCAGTAGTACAATGATAAACAGCTAGATTTTACCTTCTACGAAACCAGACAAAAATATCTGA
>NC_091561.1:7305454-7312674 GCF_042767895.1 Penaeus vannamei | reverse complement strand
CTACCGATATATGTGTCGACTTCTGAAATTCTCGCAAGCATAATCCCCAAAAATACTAACATTTCATCGTCTGTGAAACTGAACTTGACCTTGTAGATTGCATGCGTCCGCCATCTTTGACGTCTTGTTTACATCTCGCATCAGCTGGCAAAACGCTCTCTTTAGCTAGCACTTCCTTCCTTCCTCACAAGCCATTTTACGGTAATAGAGCCAAGCCACTTTTATGTTGGAGAGGCTTAAAGTATTGCCAATACGATAACATGGCAAAGGAAATATACATTTTCATTATTTATTGATTTTATTATTTTCGGTTTTAGAGGTACCCACGGAATCGTTAGTAGCCGGCGAAACATATGTTCTAGGTGGATAATGCCAATATTTGCATCTAAATAATCTACGGTTAGGGATTCCACCGTTTCGATACCTCTAGAAATAACTTTCAAATCGGATACAAAAAAAACAAAACATTTAATAATGATTGCACAATCCATGACAACATGTATTATACTGAATGCATGTTGCAAGATATCGTAATGTATCTCAGTATCTTAAATTCTGTAGACAATCAAACAAATGTTCCACAGAAAAGGTACATATAAGATTTAGTGCATTTTCTACATTCAAATAAATTTTCGATGTAAATACTAAACATGAAATTCAATCCAGACATTTACAGATAATCTTTTCTTGGCATGTAATTACGAAAAGTTAAGAATACTCACCAGGTTAGCTGCCCATGTGTAATACTCATCAGAAAACCCCAAGGCTCCTACAGCACCTAGGACGCACAACAGCAACTGAACCCTGTGAAATTTAACAGTTTTATGACTTTTACATAACTACTGTAAAATACCCTGATGTTAGGCCGTTTCGTATCCAAATCATGATTCGTTATGTCGTTGTACTGATATAAAGTTTTTCAGTTTATATGCAAAGGATCATAGCCATACGAAGAGAAGGGTTTACGAAATAACCGTGTTCTATATAGGTCTAGATATCTGTAAAGGCCCTATCACACTAGCACTTTTTCTGTCATTTTTTTGCGTTTCCGAATGAACTCTATGAAAATCATGTAAACAAACATGGCGCTGTCGGAGTTAGGTCCCGGGATTCACTTTTTTTAAAGAAATATGATGATGTATATTGTATATACGAATGTTCTAAAATATTAGCTTATGTTTACATTCATTCATCCTATCTAATTTATTAATAGCACAAGATCAACACGGAAATTAGTCAGACGGAAACGGTCGTAACCGTCTTGGTCTGGGAGGCGTTCCGTTTGTAGACGATCCTTGCGGAGAAAGAAATTGACGGAAAAAAGTGCTAGTGTGATAGGGCCTTAACAACAATAGACAGATATTTATCCTGTAAATTAATGGTTTCCAAAGCATGCGTGACGATCCAGACACTGTAGAAAAAGACCTTTTTCTTTTGGCATTTTAAACAACTTCGTAATCTTTTCTAGTCATACCACAAACAGGGACAAACAAGTAATAAAATAGTATTAATCAACATATATGCTTGACATCCAAGTCTTGATGAAGGTCACAGAGACAGTAGAGGAAGGATAGAGGCAGTCTGAAAGAAAAGATTGAAGAAAGTATTATTGTAAATGTATAAATATTCCCCATAGTATCGACGTGGCAGTTAAATGTTCATAAATAAAACAAAACTGGAACTGACACGACAGCCAATAGACGCACTAACTGTTTCTGCAAAATTCATATTTTGCGTAAATTGGAAGGATTTTTGCATGCCATCTAGTATTGCAACGAAGCTTTCTACTCAGAGACCGAGAATCCTACAAACGTTTTAAACTCGTGGGAATTGCGAATGAGGTTTTATGTA
Organism: Penaeus vannamei; assembly: GCF_042767895.1. Lineage (NCBI taxonomy): Eukaryota > Metazoa > Arthropoda > Malacostraca > Decapoda > Penaeidae > Penaeus > Penaeus vannamei. The sequence goes on along the minus strand of NC_091561.1, from coordinate 7,310,823 downwards.
TTTTTTATTTGTGAATCCTATCAAAAGTGCAGAAAATTAAGGTCAACATATGAACGACAGAAATTACTAGAAACAAAGCAATAAAGTATCAAGCGTGTAACTAGACTATATATATATATATATATATATATATATATATATATATATATATATATATATATATATATATATATATATATATATATCACCCAGTAAAAAAATACATATATGCCCGAAAGGACAAGCAGGTAAAAGTAGAAATAATAAATAAAGAAATAAAATATAATAAAAATAATAAAGTAGAAGAGCAAGTGAACCATTAATCAAAAGAACAGAGATGTACACCCACCATCAGAATTTAAACTTCAACAAAAATAATATAAAACCTTTTCCCCCATCAGTGTAGGTTAATTAGCCAAGTCAAGGCAAGCAAGCAAGAAAAAACGCAATATTCACTTCAACAGGAATTATCATTCGGAAATTAGCATAGGGAACAGTTTCGCAATAGGAAGTTCCACCCACATGAGTTCTATGATGTTTTAGAGTTCAACATTTAAAACTGCCACATCGTCAAGCAACAAGTGAAGAAGCGTTCATGAATTATATGGAGAATGTTCAAAGCTTATTTTCGGGACTGCGGAGCTAGTGGACTCTAATCAAAGCATATAGTTTCTTAAACAATGACTTTGAAACTTAAGTCCATACTGTGTTTTATTTTACTAGAATCTAAATCGCTACTAGAGAAAGGCTAGATTACTAGCAACTCGAGGTGGTGTCATGGCGTCTGATTCTATTTTTGGAAAAAAAGCACATGGGGTTTATTTTGATGACGTTGCAAAAGTTACGGGTACTTGGTGAATATGGTCGATCACTTTGGTCGCTTCGGATTTCAAAAAGGATGAAAAATTATGATTTTAATGATTATACTTTCAGTGAACAAGCATCAAAACACTCCGTGACACCTCGAGTTGCTACTGATCTAGCCTTTCCCGTGTGGCATATAGCGCGTTTTCAAAACATCGAGCAGACGTGTTTGAACGATCTGTGGTCCAAACATCAAAGTGTTCATAGTAACTAACAATTGTTCTAAATATTGGCCTTTGTTGTAGCATCTCCGAAACTTTGAACACTTTGATAAACTATCCTAAGCAAACATTACTGGAACTTGTTGAAACACCTTTCTGTTTAATCATAATCTGAAAGACTGTTTACACGAAAAGCTTTTGTAAATAGCTCCTGTCATCCATACAAACGGTAGTGTATATGCCTCAGTTCCGTTGCCGTGGTATAAAACTCGCATAATGATTGTGAAAGTTTACCGCCAAAATATATGTATGGATATTTATTATTATCTGAAAATATGTACATAGAAAAACGCAGAAATTGTAAAGGGATTTATCTAGATGCATGACTTTGAAGGTCACACCTTCCTCTTCTCACCAAACACGCGCACGTGTACATGTGTGTAAATGTATGTACATATGTGTGCACATGTATATATGCATGTGCATATGTACATGTGTGTGTATGTCTGTGCGTGTGCATGTATATGTATATGTGTGTTTGTGTGTATATATATGCATATATAATTAAATATATGTATGTACATATATATGTATGTATGTATATATATATATATATATATATATATATATATATATATATATATATATATATGTATGTATATATATATATATATATATATATATATATATATACACACACATATATACATATTCATACATTATATATAGAGAGAGCTACACGTTTATATATCTATCTATGTATCTCTCTCAAAATATATAAAGCTCTTCCAGGCCTTCTGTGAATCTGAATATCTTTCGAAACTCATATTTTTCCAGCCTACTTCCACCACTGAACAACTCCAGCCCAGAGCGAGCAGTAACTCCGCAAAAGCCCGTTACCTCATCCTGGGAGTACAGTATCAACGCCTCCGAAGTGAGCTTTCGAGATCCGCCTCGTCGCAGGAGCAGCCAAGCGGGAGTGTTCCCTTGGTGCGAGTTCGAGCAGAAGTGCGCGTGGATTCGGCCCGACGGGGAGTGAGGTGAGAGCTGCGGCCCTTGTCTCTAAGTCCACATTCCAGTCGACGTGGACATTTATTGGAGCGTCCTCGGGCTAAATTGCAAGTCGTGTATTCATGAAAAATAACACATGTCTTCGCTCTTAACTCGTGTGGATCTATAATGGCTGATCCGCAGCTGTTTCTCATTACATAGTTTGCAGAAAAGCTTGCAATTCTCTTATGAATGAGTCAGTGCTGAATATTTAGATCCCCCTAATAGGTTTGGTGTATATTTTGCGATATAGAAACCGGTGTGCGTATACATGCACAATTAAGCGTTCTTTAGTAACTAACGGCTGGGTGAAAGGGGATCAGGAAGAAATTGCCAATAAATTTTAGATCGGATTTTGCATAAACATCGTCTGTAACCTTGAATGATGAGATAACTGGATAAGAGAGAGAGAGAGAGAGAGAGAGAGAGAGAGAGAGAGAGAGAGAGAGAGAGAGAGAGAGAGAGAGAGAGAGAGAAATGCAACTACAGGTTTTCATTTCTGGATTCGCCTAACAATCTGAACTGTGGAATGAGGTAGAAAAATAGGTATATGGATTAAAGAAACTTGGTATCATAATAAAATATATAATATGCATTACGGAATGACTTTTTCGCAACTAATATTATCAAGGTGAGCACAATATTCATTCGAAAAGGTGGTTGATGAGATATTAAATACTATTAAATGAGCCACACCAAGATTTATTACTACTTTTCATAGTAACTTCAGGAAAGAATAAATCGAGAAAATTTTGGGAAAAAATCATTTTGCCGAAAAGGAAAGAAAAAAAGAAGGAAAAAATGACTCAGAATTTTATTTCGAAAGGAAACGGTTTGTGAAAAAATAAGAGAGTATAATTACAAGCAACATCTCGATCAGTTGAAAGATTAATCAACTCTGTTTGCATGTAGGTAATGGTACGCATTTGCAAACCAATTAGGCCGAAATTCCGAAATTCCCACAGGCAGATGAAGTCAATCAGCAAAATCGTAAATATAAATGCATTAATGATGTCCACCTTTATGAGATCTATTACCATGAAAGTTATCGGTTAAGATGATATAAGTAAAATAACTCACGATATATTGGCTTCGTAAGTCAAAAACAAAACAAAAAACTTCTCACAAGGAAAAAATAAGGTTTTTAAAAAGGCGGTGATAACTGTGACGATCATGATGGTGATAATGTTTATTATCACTAAGTAACAAGGGGGAAAAGTCTCATGGCGACGATGATGATTATGCCGATAACAAAAACAGAAAAAATAATAAAAATGAACGTGATAAAGGCGACATGACAACGATAACAAAAGACGATGGATGTTCACGTCTTTCTGCTTTTGTCTCGAGAAGGAAAATAGAGAATTTATTTTGAAATGGGTTCTATCTCCGCTAATGAATTGTCCCTGCAACAAGGGCTTAACCCGTATACCAAGGCACATCAAGCCTCCTGAAGAAAATATTGTGGAAGCCACAAGCAGTCACACTAGTAAGATGAACCAGGACACAGTGTCAGCTTAATGAATGGCCATATACTTTCTCAAAAAAAGAAAGAAAGAAAAAAATGCACGTCAAAGCGAGGTGTTTTATATCATTTGCAGACAAAAGTACAAGTGAATGCAGTGAGGGGACACTTGATAACTGCATATACTGTAGCCTCCATTTACCTACCTCCAGAGGTGATTTTGAGACAAATTAAAAGATTTTGGGGGCCTGAACTCCTTTCTGTTCCTGGAAGAATCAAATGCACAACATCAGCATTACGGAGACACTGTAACTTGCGAGGAACAGCTTAATGGCTTACACGCACGTTTTTAAATTCATACTGAGCATTATCCAATACTGACTTTTCTTCCATTGTCTATTGTTGCATTTCATTGAGCAGGTCGAAAGCATGCAAATCAGCCGCGGATATCAGATCCAAGAAGCTCTTAATCACCTCATGGCAAGAATTTAATTTGCAGTGGAATTATCCATTTCCTAAAGTATTGAATAATCGTCTTTGCCATAGCGGTCAGAACGAGAATTTAATAGAGCTACTGATGCTTCCTGTTAAACCTTTTCTACATGATATTTAGGTAAGGCACAATGCCACGAACATGGAAAAAGTTATAACTAGCAAAATGAATAAATTAAATAACCAATTAAACAAATAGAATAAACAATAAATAAATAAACTAAACAACCAAAATCCCGCAATATCTGCCGCGACTGATATTGCTGTAAGCGATCGAAAATATAAATAAACATGATTCCTAATTCTTAAATGTGGCGAATATATAAATATATTTTACCTACATTTGAAGCTTTATTCGGGAGGAATAGAATTTTTATTAACACAACAATAGAGTTTTAGTTTGATTGTGTTTTTATGTCGATGTGTGAAGTAGTCAGAACATGTCGAAGAGGACAATGGTTTTCACAGATGGTAGTCTCTTTTGCAGAATATAATAGCACACAACATACTCTTTAAAGTGCAGGGGCGAATCCAAGAGGAAGGTGGGGGGGGGGGGCGCATAGATGGAGGCCAAAGCACAATCACAATAGCAAGAGTCGTAAAGTGTTTTGCAGGAGGTTTGGAAACCACAGAAGTACTCATCACATACATACACGTATCGGAAGTCAAAGGCTACTGGGCTACTGGAATAATAATAAAAAAGTCTAGTCGAGCAGTTGGTGATTGGTGCGCGGGGCATAGCTGTTTCCTTCACAAGTTTTGGCTAAAAAAAAATGTCCCAAAAGTAGGCCTACCGCTTTGGATCCTCGCCTGAAGTAAACTATAAGAAGTCACAAAGTACAATCTCATTACTATATAATTTTTACTTATATCATTATGTCGTTTGTAGTGTAATGACTGCTTACATTCGTGTGCCCTTGTGATTAGCAGTGTCCTTCGCCTGCAGAACCCCTTAGAACCTTACCACAATCAAGAACCTGTACATAGCCGCGAGAGGAGCTCAACCAACCTTCAATCAACGTACTGTATGGTGCAGTGGTGAACGTGCTGAGCTTGCAATCTTGCTGACCTGCGTTCGATCCTGCGCGCTGCTAGTGAATGGTAACCCCGGCCATTCCTTGCACACAGGGGGAGATTTAGAAGCAAAACAAAACAAACATGTCACAAAGAATATCCGTTGTAACAAACGGAATTCAAACTAAATCTTTTCATCTTTTGATTTTAAAAGATACAAAGCTTCCCTTCTCATAGGGTGTTTCAGGTACAAGGGGGTCACAGATTTCCTAATATGGGAAATCAGCTGAGAGGGACCTTGATCACGTGACAAAATTGTTTTTGTAGATTTGTTTTTAATCTTG
>NC_091561.1:7265454-7282954 GCF_042767895.1 Penaeus vannamei | reverse complement strand
TTGTACATGTATATTTCGATAGATAACTTTATTTCATTTTCTGCTAAGTAGATAGATACAGAGAGAGAGAGAGAGAGAGAGAGAGAGAGAGAGAGAGAGAGAGAGAGAGAGAGAGAGAGAGAGAGAGAGAGAGAGAGAGAGAGACATTCGTTGGGTTGATGTATAAGAATACACATAGTATACTAGAAATGTTTATTACATTTCATATACAAAATGATTCAGAATATCATTTTTTTTTTACAATATGAAGAAATATTGTGACTGGGAGAAGATTCATGAACATACTGACTAGTGAAACATTGTGAGAGTAATGAGTATTGTGAATGATAAAGAGTATATATTAGTTCTAAAGAATTCTAATGAAAGACCAAGGCAAAGGTGGGTACATCTTATGCTGTCCAATGATGAATAACTATGATACTTTCAGCTTCCTCAACCTCACTTTACCAAAACTCGTTTATATTTAAAATTACGAGCCTGTTTTAGTAGTCGTGAAGTTGAGCAATTGTCATTTGATGAATTAGTAGTTGTATGAAAGAAAATTGAAAACCAAAAAAAAGGGACACACATCTGTACAGGTCTCTCTCTCTCTCTCTCTCTCTCTCTCTCTCTCTCTCTCTCTCTCTCTCTCTCTCTCTCTCTCTCTCTCTCTCTCTCTCTCTCTCTCTCTCTCTGTTGTTATAAAGCTAAATACAGTTACTCCTCTCGCCCACTCTTTTGATTACAGGTAAAATATGTCCATAGTATTGCTACTAGATGTTTAGTTCAAACAAATACATAACTACATACTTAGGGTACACTTCAAATTCCTATGATATACGTGTGATATTCGCTAGGAATAATATAATACACTTATACATAGAGATTGCACGTCTAGTTATTTCAAAATATCACTCAGTCTTTCACTACATTTCAAAGGTATTTTCTTCTGTTACTTCAACACACGAAATTAATGCAAAATAAACCAAGTCTTATAAAATGGGCACTGGCAACAGAAGCTTGGAATATAAAAAAGGAACTTTCATATCAGTCTTTGTCAGACATGTGAATGATTTACATCCAGTGTGGCACCCCAAGTTCACAGCCATTCAAGATAAATTTACATTAGGTATAAAGTTGTATTTACACTGGTGGCGATGTATTTACAAGAAAATGTCTTCACTCTTGGATAGGGTCCGTTCACTGACAACGGGAGAGCAATACATGCAGGAGGGATCATTCCAACACCGTTAATTCACGTAAAACAAACATTGTCATTCCTGTATCGTTCGCGTGTTAACTGTGCATCACTTCTTCGCGAGTGTCACTTCTAAATTTTCAGTCTTTCGATGAGATTTGGACTTCTAGGTCTTCCCTTCTCTTCCTCGGGTCTGAGAGTGGCTGATCCCTTGGTCTTCGAGTCGGCAAGGCGTTTTGAGACTTTCTTCAAGAAGGAGGTAGCATTCTTATCCCAGGTTCTATAGTGAAGGGCTGTTAGCGATTTGTATTCTGTTGGGAGAAGTGAAACGGTAAATTGTAGATAGTGAAGAATACATATCGATACCGAATTGGCATCTAATTTACATAATTTTCTGGAATACCCAATACCTTGCATAATTTGTTTCACACTCTAATAATAATATATTTTTTATTGATTTATGAAATTTATGACTCACAAGCTTATAGAAAGACACAAACATCCACCCTATACATTCTAAAATAAGACAGACTGTTGATAAAGACGAAAAAAAAACTACCCAGAACCTAATAAACACAAGTAAACAAAACCTCACCACAGTCTAAAAATCAAACAGATTAGTGATATAACACGAAGAAACACCGATAAACTCTCCCCAATCAGAATCGAGCTGACTAATGCTCTGAACACACACACACACACACACACACACACACATACACACACACATACAGACACACACACACACACACACACACACACACACACACACACACACACACACACACAAAAAAAAAAAAAAACACACACACACGGGTAAATCACTGTAATCACTGCCTTACCATTATCAAGTCCAGGAGTAGTCATCTTGAGGTAGGTGTTGGGCACGGTGTGGACTTCCGAAGAGTCGACACAGGGAAGGTCTGCCAGGGGGACCAGAGCCTCTCCTATGAAAGTGTTGGAGCGGCCGAGGTTGTAGTCCTTCAGGGTGAACAGGAGGAGGCCGGCGCGGACTCCGTCGTCTTCTCGGTTGACTTCACTGAAATGGGAAAATAATTGGATGTGAGTCTTTGGTTTATGTTGGTTTATGTTGTTGGTTTATGTTGGTTTATGTTGGTTTGCGTTGGTTTATGTTGGTTTACGTTGGTTTATGATGGTTTATGTTGGTTTGCGTTGGTTTATGTTGGTTTATGTTGGTTTGCGTTGGTTTATGTTGGTTTACGTTGGTTCATGTTGGTTTATGTTGGTTTACGTTGGTTTGTGTTGGTTTATGTTGGTTTATGTTGGTTTACGTTGGTTTACGTTGGTTTATGTTGGTTTGCGTTGGTTTATGTTGGTTTGCGTTGGTTTATGTTGGTTTACGTTGGTTTATGTTGGTTTACGTTGGTTTATGTTGGTTTACGTTGGTTTATGTTGGTTTACGTTGGTTTATGTTGGTTTACGTTGGTTGATGTTGGTTTACGTTGGTTTACGTTGGTTTGTGTTGGTTCATGTTGGTTTATGTTGGTTTGCGTTGGTTTACGTTGGTTTATGTTGGTTTATGTTGGTTTGCGTTGGTTTATGTTGGTACATGTTGATTTACGTTGGTTTATGTTGGTAATGTTGGTTTATGTTGGTTTATGTTGGTTTACGTTGGTTTGCGTTGGTTTATGTTGGTTTACGTTGGTTTATGTTGGTTTACGTTGGTTTATGTTGGTTTATGTTGGTTTGTGTTGGCTTATGTTTGTTTATGTTGGTTTGCGTTGGTTTATGTTGGTTTACGTTGGTTTGTGTTGGTTCATGTTGGTTTATGTTGGTTTGCGTTGGTTTACGTTGGTTTGTGTTGGTTTACGTAGGTTTATGTTGGTTTACGTTGGTTTAAGTTGGTTTATGTTGGTTTACGTTGGTTTATGTTGGTTTACGTTGGTTTATGTTGGTTTACGTAGGTTTATGTTGGTTTATGTTGGTGTTATGTTGGTTTATGTTGGTGTGTTGGTTTATGTTGCTTTGCGTTGGTTTATGTTCGTTTACGTTGCTTTACCTTGGTTTGTGTTGGTTCATGTTGGTTTATGTTGGTTTGCGTTGGTATACGTTGGTTTACGTTGGTTTGTGTTGGTTTACGTTGGTTTGTGTGGGTTCATGTTGGTTTATGTTGGTTTGCGTTGGTTTACGTTGGTTTACGTTGGTTTGTGTTGGTTTACGTTGGTTTGTGTTGGTTCATGTTGGTTTACGTTGGTTTAAGTTGGTTTACGTTGGTTTACGTAGGTTTATGTTGGTTTACGTTGGTTTAAGTTGGTTTATGTTGGTTTACGTTGGTTTTTGTTGGTTTACGTTGGTTTATGTTGGTTTACGTTGGTTTACGTTGGTTTATGTTGGTTTACGTTGGTTTAAGTTGGTTTATGTTGGTTTACGTTGGTTTAAGTTGGTTTATGTTGGTTTACGTTGGTTTGTGTTAGTTTATGTTGGTTTATGTTGGTTTGTGTTGGTTTATGTTGGGAAGTCGATTTTCAGTGTCCAAAAGGAGCTAAATGAAATAAATATATGAATAGATAAAAAATGAAAAATATAAAACATAAAAAATTAATGGCGATAACAGAAAAAAACAACAAAACAAACTAAACGATAAAAAATGTAAAAAAAAACACCAAGACAATAACAACAAAATGATATATAAAAATAAGAAAAACAAAAACAAAAACAATGAAAAGAAAAGAAAAGAGAAAAGAAACGAAACGAAACGAAACGAAATGAAGAGAAGAGAAGAGAAGAGAAGAGAAGAGAAGAGAAGAGAAGAGAAGAGAGAAGAGAGAAGAGAGAAGAGAGAAGAGAGAAGAGAGAAGAGAGAAGAGAGAAGGAAAGGAAAGGAAAGGAAAGGAAAGGAAAAGAAAAGAAAAGAAAAGAAAAGAAAAGCAAAGAAAAGAAAAGAAAAGAAAAGGAAAGAAAAAAAAAGAAAAGAAAAAAAAAAAAAAGAAAAGAAAAAAAAAAAGAAAAGAAAAGAAAAGAAAAGAAAAGAAAAGAAAAGAAAAGAAAAGAAAAGAAAAGAAAAGAAAAGAAAAAAAGAAAAAAAGAAAAAAGAAAAAGAAAAAAAAGAAAAGCCCAACACAAACGTTTCTCCAAAACTCACAACTCAAACGTTTCGTCATAAACAGCTGGGTCTTTCCTCTGGGTCTTGGTCTTGCGTATGGCCGCCGATGGGAACCAGTCCTGAGGAACCAGCTGGACCTTCACGTAAGAATCGATGACCTGGTGGGCGTGAGGACCCATGCGAGAGGTCATAATTCCCGTGTCACTCTCTATCACTATGTCGTGGGCCATGATCACTTCCACTATCAATTTGCCTGGACGTGTAAACAGCATCTGAGGGGAAAAATGGAGGGGAAAGGTGTGTAAAAAATATATATGTAATAGATAAAATGGTAAAAAATAGGGGGGAAAGGGGGGCGATTCTGATGAGATTTGAAATAGATAGAAAAAAAAAAAATAGGGAAAGAAAAGGAGGGAGAAGGGGTGTAAACAATTTGATGAGATATGTAACAGATAAATAATAAGGTAAAAAATAGGGGAAAAAGGGAGGCGATTCTGATGAGATTTGAAATTGATGAATGAAACAAAAAAATTAAAAATAGGGAAAAAAAGGGGGGGGGGGGTGAACAATTTGATGAGATATGTAATAGATAAATAATAAGGTAAAAAATAGGGGGGAAAAGTGGGGCGATTCTGATGAGATTTGAAATGGATGAATAAAACAGAAAAATTAAAAATTGGGAAAAATGGAGGGGAAAGGTGTGTAAAAAAATGAGATATGTCATAGATAATAAGGTAAAAAATGGGAGAAAAAAGTGGGGCGATTATGATATATGAAATAGATAAATAAAAGAAAAAAAATAAAAATACGGAAAGAAAAGGGAGGGGGGGAGGGATGTGAACAATTTGATGAGATATGAAATAGTTAAATAATAAGGTAAAAAATAGGGGAAAAAGGGAGGTGATTCTGATGAGATTTGAAATAGATAAATAAAACCAAAAGTTTAAAAATAGGAAAAAAAAGGGGGGGGGGGATTTTGATGAGATATGAAACAGACAAATGAAAAATTAAAAACGGGGAAAAAAATGAAGAATCAACTGGGTTATTAAGAGTAAAACAAGAAACAAAAACAATGAATCAAAAGAAATTATTCATGAAAGAAAGTGAAAGAAAATAAATTGACGAAAAGGGAATCATCTGTCATACAACAACAATAGTCTATCATACATTATATTATTTACCTTTGTGACCAATTGTGCTTTTGTTGGAAGACTTGACTTGACCTGTTGCTCGTGGCGTTCTTGATAATATTTCGATATCAGCGCCTCGGTGGACATCCTTAAACTGTCCAACAACTCCAGGAGAGACGTGTATTCTAAAATAAAATGAAAATGTCTTAAAAAATGAAAATGTGTTAAAAGTGGTCATAGTACTGCTAAGATTGTTAGACAGTGCTATAAATAAAAGGAAGAAATCTTAAAGAACCTTGAAGAAAAAGTTTTTGCACGACTAAGATTGTTAGACAGATTTATAAAGGGCATTAGAATAGAGTTGGCGAGACGTGTATTCTAAAATAAAATAAAAATGTTTTTTTTAAAAAAACTCGAAGAAAAAGTTTAAGTACTACTAGGATTGTTAGGCAGTACCATACAGTGCATTAGAATAGAGTTGGAGAAACGTGTATTCTAAAATAAAATGAAAATGTCTTTAAAAAACTTGAAGATAAGGCCTAAGTACGACTAAGATTGTAAAAGGAAGAAATCTTAAAGAACCTTGAAGAAAAAGGTTTTGTACGACAGATTTATAAAGGGCCTTAGACTTGAGTTGGAGAGACGTGTATTCTAAAATAAAATGAATTGTCTTTAAAAAACTTGAAGAAAAAGTTTTAGTACTACTAGGATTGTTAGGCAGTACATAAAGTGCATTAGAATAGAGTTGGACAAACGTTTATTCTAAAAAATGAAAACTTAAAAAAAACAAAGATGAAATCTTGGTACTACTAAAATTGTTAGACAGTACTATAAAGTGCATTAAAATAGAGTTGGAGACGTGTATTCTAAAATAAAACGAAAAACTCTTAAAAAATTAAAAGAAAGTTTTAGTCCTACCGAGATTGTTAGACAGCACTATAAAATGCATTAAAACAGAGTTGGGGAGACGTGTATTCTCAAATGAAACAAACACAAAAAAAAATTAAAGATAAAGTCTTAGTCCTACCAAGATTGTTAGAAACTACTATAAAGTGCATTAGAATAGTTGAAGAAACGTGTATTCTAAAATAAAACGAAAAAACTAAAAAAAACAAAAAGATAAAGTCTTAGTCCCACCAAGACTGTTAGAAACTACTATAAAGTGCATCAGAATAGAGTTGGAAATCTTTACCTGGCGTCTGAGCACTTTCCGTGTCGATGCCGATCCCTTCATCAGGTGAGAAGAATTTCAGCGTGGACTCAAGAATATTCCTGACGCCTCCGAAGTAATTGGCTCTTCTTCTCTGAAATCGCGTTTTTCACTTTCAGTTTAAGTCTCAGAATCTACATATCCAACTTATTTAAACCACATATTAACATACGATGATAGAGGACACAGATAAACCTCTAAAAAAAAACAAATAAAACTACCTTACCTCAGTATTTTTGGCAACCGTGGACCTGAAGAGTTCCACCATCACCTCCCACACATGCCACAAGAACCTCTGGAAGTTCAAACTGTGGAGATTGTTGTGCAGAAGTTTGAAGTTTGGGTAAAGCACCTGGTCGAGTAGGGGAGCCTCGTCTTGCAATTCGCACGCCTCGTAAACTGCCTTTTCTAACGTCGGTTTCATCTGCAGATTGAAAGACAAGGGTTTAAACTAACTGTCGAAAAGAGGCAATTTAATTGTTTGCGAAAAAAACGTGGGATATTTCAGTCTTCCAGATAAGTAATCGGGATTATAAGTTTATTGATCATCTTCTATTAGTTAATATCGATTAAAAAATAGCAATAATCATAATAATAATAATAATATGAGAGATATATACACGTGAGAGGATATTAAAATCTTCCATATAAGCAAACAACATAAATTATCAGTAGTACAAATATTACTTTTCCATTCACCATAATATATCAACAAACCCACATGCTATTCACTTCTTAACCTATTCTCCAGTTTATCGTACACGAATCACAAAGACCACCCTCGCTCTAACGAACCTTTTCCATAACGGCCTCAATGAACTCATTCACTTTCCCCTCCATGTTCTCAGTCGCACTCGATATCAACCGCTCCACCGTCTCCTTCAGCTGCGAGGCCGCCGCACTGCCACTCCCGGCGGATCTCACGTCCTCCAGCAGAGCCTCGAACCCGAAGTGACTTGGGAGTCCTGTGAGTTCCCTCCGCACTCGCTCGATGTTGTTGAGGCCGACACAGATCTGCGGGAGGGAGAGGGTGAGGGATGAGGTCTACGAATGTGCCGGAGTGATTGGGACTGAACTTCGTACCAAGTCGTGTCTCCTGGATAAATGAAATGCTATTCTTCTCTATCAACTTTATTCAAAACATGAATCGTTATGTATGCGCTCTGTATATATACATATAGATGTACGTGCATTTATATATATATATATATATATATATATATATATATATATATATATTTATATATATATATATATATATGTGTGTGTGTGTGTGTGTGTGTGTGTGTGTGTGTGTGTGTGTGTGTATTTATTTATCATACAAACACCACACACACACACACACAAATTTTATCTACTAGAAAGTATTCCTGATATACAACAAATTGTCCTAGACTCTTACTTGATAAACAAAACACCGCACTCACCCGCTCCGTTATGAACAGCTGATCCGAGTTCTCCGTCTGCCAGAACATGGAGTCGACCTTGTCTCTGAGGAGGTCAGAGTAGGTCGTCGCGCAGCAGCAGACGTCCTCGAGAATCTTGGCCAGGAGGACGGCGCTGTTCTCGGGGTCGGGCCACGCCAGCTTCAGCCACCAGATTTTCACCTGGGGGGAAGGGGGGGGGGGGTAGAATTATCACTTAAGGTTCAGGGGCTTCGTTTTTTTTTTATTATTATTTTTAGCAGCACTTTTTGGAAGTAGGAATCATTTACTGATATAATAACACCCGTGATTTCTTTCTTTCCCCAAGTAAAAGTAACATTTCATGAAACACCAATTAGCTCTTGATATTACAACACCGGCGACTTTGTTACTCAACTCATGAAGCATCAGACATCATGACAGAAGAAAAGAAAAGAAACGTCAACTGCCTATATAATCAAGAGAAAAGAAAAGATAAAAAGGAAAAAAAAGAAAAAAGAAAAAAGAAAAGGAAAGGAAAGGAAAGAATATAACAGAAAAAGGCAAAGCAAAAAACAAAATAAAAGCAGAAAAAAAAACTCACATCATGGAAAATCCCTATCGTATCCGTAGCCGACGAACTGAAATTGCACAGGTTATCGACTGGCTGAAAGGTGTCGAGATCCACCGCCTTCTTGATCATGTCCTGAGCTCGCCGGATCGCCAGTTCGAGCCACCTCATGACGCCTCGAGAGAACCATCGGTGGTACTCGCGAACCCCCGAATCTGCGCGCACCTCCGGGGGTAGTGCTTCGCCGAGCCTGGGGTGAAGGGGGGGAAGAGGGGGGTTGGAGTAATCATCGGAGAGATGTGTGGGGGATGAGGGTGGGTGGGGTGGGGTGGGGGTGTTTGTGTGTGGGAGGGGGTGGGGTGGGGTGGGGTGTTTGTGGGTGTGGGTGGGGGGGGGGGGTGTTTGTGTGTGTGTGTGTGGGAGGGGGGTGTTTGTGTGTGTGTGGGGGGGGGCTGGGGTGTTTGTGTGTGTGTGTGGGAGGGAGGGTGGGGTGTTTGTATGTGTGTGGGTGGGGTGTTTGTGTGTGGGAGGGAGGGGGCGGAGGATGTTTGTGTGTGTATGTGTGGGAGGGGGTGTTTGTGTATGTGGGGGGTGTTTGTGTGTGTGGGAGGGGGGTGTTTGTGTGTGTGTGGGAGGGGGGGTGTTTGTGTGTGTGGGGGTGTGTGTCTGTGTGTGTGTGGGAGGGGGGGTGTTTGTGTGTGTGTGGGAGGGGGGGGGGTGTTTGTGTGTGTGTGAGGAAGGGGGGTTTGTGTGTGTGTTTGTTTGTATGTGTGTGTGTGTGTGTGTGTGTGTGTGTGTGTGTGTGTGTGTGTGTGTGTGTGTGTGTGTGTGTGTGTGTGTGTGAGGGGAGGGGGGTTGTATGTGTGTGTGGGAGGGGAGGGGGTGTTTGTGTGTGTGGGAGGGGGGTGTGTGTGTTTGTGTGTGTGGAAGAGGGGGGGGAGGTGTTTGTGGGAGGGGGGGGTGTTTGTGTGTGTGTGAGGGGGGTGTTTGTGTGTGTGTGTGTGTGTGTGTGTATGTGTGTGTGTGTGTGTCTGAGTGTAAGTGAGTGAGTGAGTGAGTGAGTGAGTGAGTGAGTGAGTGAGTGAGTGAGTGAGTGTGAGTGTGTGTGTGTGTGTGTGTGTGTGTGTGTGTGTGCGTGTGTGTATGTGTGTGCGTGTGTCTAATGCATGACTCGCTATATGTTATCTAAACTATTTTATAAAATCCTCTATCAGTACATAATATCACGTTTGCCACCATGATGCTCTTCTCTTATGGGCGTCTTTGAATGCAATATTACAAAGATAAGTCTTTTGCAATACCATTGATAATAATTCTGCCTCTTAATTCTGGCGTCTTTTACAATTCTATAATACCACAATAAAATGTCTTTAAATATGATTGCAAATAAATGCGTGGAAGATTTGATGATAATTTCTCTTTAATGATTTTTTTTAATAGAATTATTTAAATGCAATATCGCATCCAAAAATTTACATATAATAAAAAAATCCAATAATAGCAGTTTTACACTCATGATTGTCCACCAATATTTTGCTTTAACTACAATAACACGTATGTTGACAAATGTAGGAAAAGTATGAATGACATATCTTAACAATACAAGAGATGTATTCGATCAGTTTCGAACACATCTTCGTCAGAAATACATGTATCTCTGACGATAATATATTCAAAACCGACCAAATACACGTCTCGTATTACCAAGATATCCACTCCCATCCACAACCATTTTCCTACACTACAGCAAACACAATCATAACCCTTTAAAAGACTTACAAATGAATCCGTCCTAGATTCCGGTACAGCTGCCAGAGTGAGGTGCCGACATCGAGTGCATATTGTACAGTCGTATCCAGGGGCTCCTCGCTATCACTCAGAGCTGGCATCCGGTTGTAGATGTTCATAACCAGCGGCCTCACGCAAGGGTTGATCTTCTTGCTTATCATTAGGTAGACTGTCTGCATGTACGAGATGTCCATTTCCCTGTGAGGTTTGGAGACGGGGGTTATTATTTTGAAGATTGGGGAGGAGAGAGGGAGAGGGGGAGGGATGGAGGGAGAGGGATGGAGGGAGAGGGGAGGGATGGAGGGAGAGGGGGAGGGATGGAGGGAGAGGGGGAGGGATGGAGGGAGAGGGGGAGGGATGGAGGGAGAGGGGAGGGATGGAGGGAGAGGGGACGGATGGAGGGAGAGGGGGAGGGATGGAGGGAGAGGGAGAGGAGAGGGAGAGGGAGAGGGAGAGGGAGAGGGAGAGAGAGAGAGAGAGAGAGAGAGAGAGAGAGAGAGAGAGAGAGAGAGAGAGAGAGAGAGAGAGAGAGAGAGAGAGAGAGAGAGAGAGAAAGAAAGAGAGAGAGAGAGAGATGAGTTGAAGCCCATTGGAATATACTAAAATATACCCGACCAAAATAAATATATATGAAAAAATCCTTATTTTCATTAACTACCATCATTCATCGCATGATATATATACACTATATCCTCTCAAGTCATCAGACTCCCCAATATTTAAATAGACTCTATTACTTCTTGAGAATTCCGTTGTAGAAATTAGCAGCATGAGTGAGGAAGGTGTGAGATTCTTCAAGGATTTTGATGACTCTTAATATCTGCTCGTCTGCGGTTTTCACACCTATCAGCTGTTCTTCTACCAAGAGAGTCCACCTGCAGATATAAAGAGAATATGTAAGAACAGGTTTATAGAAATAAAAATAATATATACACGTATAAAAGCTCAAGTCAACCATTAATGCTAACAGTTTTGTAAATGCAGTCCCAATATATTTGTGCATATGTATGTAAGTATGTATGCATATCTGTCTGTCTGTCTATCTGCCTGCCTTACTGTCTGTCTGTCTGTCTGTCTATCTATCTACCTATCTATCGATCCATCTATCTACCTATCTATCTATCTATCTACCCATCCATCTTTCTATCTCTCTCACTATGTAACTATGTATCTCTACACGTAAGTTACTCCCAATTACCAATTTTTCGCATGTAAGTTGAGACTGGCCATGACTGCTTCTTGGAGGTGGGGGAGGTCTTCCTGATCCAAGAGTGCTCGCGTCTGTGAGTGGCTTTGTATACTCTGCAGGGCTCTGTGTATGAAAAAATATGCTATATTAGTGCCAGAATCATGGTTTATAAAACAAAATAATGATTGGAAGTGAAGAGAGAGATGAAAGTCATTGATTGAAATAAAATCATGATTTAAGGTAGGGTGTAGGTTGTAATAATCATTGTTGTTATCATCATTCTTTTGAATACAATAAGATATGTCAGTTACTGTGATCTGCAACTTTATTTAATTTTACCAATCTTCGCTACATGAAAACTAAAGAAGGGAAATTACCACTGTTTCGAATGAACATACTCTGAGACCACACGAACATAAATATCTCTATCTCTATTGCTGTAGATCCAATACTCACTTGAGCGTGTAGCTGAGTTGGTGCTGTGCAATGACACCT
Organism: Penaeus vannamei; assembly: GCF_042767895.1. NCBI lineage: Eukaryota > Metazoa > Arthropoda > Malacostraca > Decapoda > Penaeidae > Penaeus > Penaeus vannamei. The sequence goes on along the minus strand of NC_091561.1, from coordinate 7,270,927 downwards.
GACGAAGGCGGGAATGCTTCATGGAGGTCCTTGAGGCGTTCGACGTGAGCCCTTACGAAGTAAGAGAGAGAAGCCTGCAGCTCAGGTAGGTCCTCGCCCTCATACAAGCCCTTCCCGAGCGCTGCCTGAACGCGGTGCAGCTGTGAGAGAATCCAAGCAGCATCCACAGTGGCCACCCGGCTGCCGACGCACCACCACGACAGCTGCATGCTCGCTTCGGTGAGGCCAAGCATAATGGCATGCTGAGCCAGAGCCGCTGCTGCCCCGCTGCTGACATGGCCGTTCCACGGGGTCACCCACTCGTCCTGCTGCAATGGGAGATGGCTGTGAAATGTGATATCTATTTTCGGTTCGAGTTTAAAGTACGTGGTTTTATAGCCTTTTTTTCAACACAGTGAATATGGGTTATTTTAGTGTCCATTGGCACGTACTAATGCTCTTTTTCTTCTCTTCTCTTCTTCACTCCCGATATATATCTTCAACCGTATCTATATTTTGATCTATTGACACACACATACACACACACACACACACACAAATCCCCGATTCCCCACTATCTACAAGATCCTCACGTGGTTGTTGTTCGCTGCCGTCGTCAGCTGTTGATGGATGAGCCGCGTCAGGAGAGCATCGTAAGGGCGCCGTCCATTGTCAGCGAGCTTCGTTGAGGTAGACACGAAGGCACGGACACGGACGCTCCCTCGCTCCTTCTGCATGTCGCCGCCTTCCTTCTCGAGGGCGAACCAGCCGTCCATGGTGCCCTCGCTCACCTCCTGCAAAGGCGGGGCTGGTAAGAGGTCCTGCGGCTTTGAATGGCGTGGATGTTGGATTTAAAACATTCGTTAAGTGTTTTTCTTTATTCTGGCAGAACATAAATAGCCATTTTATACTTTAAGGTACAAAATAGCTTGGATAATAAATCTAAAACATTTATTTTCTTGTAAGGCAGCGTATATACCAGTTCCTCTGACAGGATAACCTTAATGTACATATTGACTTAATAGATTCAAAGCATTCGTTTCATTATAAAGCTGTGTTTATGCTTCTGTGATAGGAAACACAAACTTAAATAGGCGAATTTTCAGGAATAAAATTACTTTTGATTTTAGGGCTATGTTTATATAATAAGTTCTGAAATGATAACCTTAAGGTATAAAATGACTTGGGTATTAGATTTATATAACTGTATTAGTGTGTATATCAGTATTTCTGACAGAATAACGTAAAGGATGCGGACTTTCAGGCATATGATAACTTGGATATTAAATGTAAAGCATTGTTTTTTTAAGGGTTTCTATGTATATCAGTCTCCAACAGGACATAAAAAAGGCTTCAGGTATGTAATGACTTATGCATTATTATTAGATTTAATGCATTAGTTTTGATAAAAAGATGAATTATAAATAAATTTTCCAACAGAACAGCATAAAGAGGCGAACCTTCAGGTATATAATGACTTGTGCATTATTATCAGATTTAAAGCATTAGTTTTGTCAAAAGGCTGGATATAAATCATTTCTTCCAGCAGAACAGCATAAAAAGCGAACCTTCAGGCATTATAATAAGATTTAAAGCATTAATTTTGATAAAAAGGCTGAATATAACTCAAAGGCGAACCTTCAGGTATATAATGACTTGTCCGAGGAGGTGGTTGGCCTGGTGTTGGGCCTGGGCTGTTGTTTCGCGGACGAGTCGAGACAAACTCTTCATGTCTTTAATTTTTGTCAGCTGCTGCACCGCCACCGCTTCGTGCTCGTGCCTGGAAACAGTTTGATCATTGTAGAAAAGGTATGAATGAGAATGACTATCTATATAATACATGTGATGTATTTAAGCGGTTTCGAATATGTATCTTCGTCTGAAATGCATCTCTTGTAGTGTGAAGATGTTCATTTGAATTCGTTTCTTTTTTACACTTTGTCGCTATGGAAACGGTTTAGTTAGATACTTAATGACACTCATGATTAAAGGTATGTATCATTTCCTAATAGCTGACTAGATGAGAACTCTACTACAGTGTAAAATACTATAGGCCTACTATAATTAGATAATAAGAAATTTCCTTTCATGTTTGATATCAAAATGCGCAATAGCAACTAAATTATTACGTAAACTTTTTCTTGAAAATTATTAAAAAACATAGCTCTTATTGATAATTTCCCTTGTTTTTCCTAACTAGATTAGTCCAAACAGATAGGGCTAAGGACAACGACGGTAAAGTAATAACTATATATGCCTAAAATGTTCACAATTATAATGTTCACAATGCAAAAGATAATTGTACTCACCATATCTGAAGGCGAACGACATCATTTTGAATGTTATTCACTTTCCTGGAAAGAAAGAAAATACGATAATTCTCTTATAATTGGTATGATAATTCACAAACCTTAGCTTTCTATACATCGGGATGATAAAACGTAATTTAAGTAGAAACCCAACAGAGAGAAATAATAGTGATAAGAAGATGGATTAAAACCAATTAAACGAATTAATAAAAATTGCCGACGTGCGGGTTGAACTCCTCGAGTTCTCAGAAAGGAACCATCGACCATGCTCTCTCGGAAAAGATCAGCGCTCGCGAGTTTACATAACCTCTAAAACACTTAAAACGCCATAATAAACCCAAGATGCAATTTCCGCTGAGAGAAAGAGGGAGACATCAATAAGAACAACAAGAAAAGAAGGAAAAAGAGAGAGAGGCAGAGGGCGAGACCGTGGATAGAATCTTGGCATCGTTGACGTAAACAAAAGGTTGAGGTACCGGACGTTTACAAGGAATTCCCAGACAACCGGCGGCTACTTGCGCTAACACACGATTTGAGATTAATATAAGAAAAATCTCATTGATAAATATCGGAAAATCGGAAAAGAAGGATAATGGGACATGGTAAATCTAAGTAAGACAACCGCGCCTATTTGTTTGTTTTTCTCCTATCCCCTTCAATCTTGGGTGACCCGTGGAGAATTGGGGGTTGTAGGTGGGCGGGGTAGGGGGCACACACGGAAGAAATAGTGGAATTGAAAGTGAACATTTTGAAAAAAAATGCATAATCCGAACGAGATTCCGGCGCCGCTGCGGGATGCGCCGGTGTCAATGTTGCCGAAATCCCGACGAAATTTCTTAATGTAACCTAACCTAACCAAACCAACCTATCCTAACCTAACCAACCTAACCTAACGACATTTCTTAACGTAAGGTAACGTAACCTAACCAACCTAACGTAACCTAACCTAACCAACCTAACCTGACCAACCTAACCTAAGCTAAGCTAAGCTAAGCTAACCAACCTAAGGTAACCTACCTAACCTGACCTAACCTAAGCGAACCAACCTAACCTAACCTACCTAACCTAACCAACCTAACCTAACCAAACCAACCTAACCAAACCAACCTAACCTAACTAACCTAACGTAACCTAACGTAACCTAACGTAACCAACCTAACCTAGCCTACCTAACCAACTTAACCTAACCTACCTAACCTAACCAACCTAACCTAACCTTCCAAACCTCCGTATTTTGTTTATTGCAGAAAGCTCCCAGTATTGTTTATCATTCTAGACGGTCCGAGACAACGATGTTTGTGGACTATAGAGAGGCAACTTTTGAATTTAAATTAATTAAAGCACAACCAGTGAGGTCCCCACAATTTTATTAACTTCCCCGACATGTACGAACTCTAGTCAATAATTATGTTATACTTTCCTTTGTATATATAGTGCGGCTGTCTAAATTAGTATTGCCGGACATTCTCCCAAAGACGAATTTGTTAGGGGTAAAATTTATAAAAGGTTTTTAAATTCTTTCATGGTTGTGTGTGTGTGTGTGTGTGTGTGTGTGTGTGTGTGTGTGTGTGTGTGTGTGTGTGTGTGTGTGTGTGTGTGTGTGTGTGTGTTTGTAGGTGTGTGTGTATGTGAGAGAGAGAGAGAGAGAATGTGTGTGTGTGTGTGTGTGTGTGTGTGTGTATGTGTGTGTGTGTGTGTGTGTGTGTGTGTGTGAGAGAGAGAGAGAGAGAGAGAGAGAGAGTGTGTCTATGTGTGCGTGCGTGCGTGTGTTTGTGTGTGTGTGTGTGTGTGAGTGTGTGTGTGTGTGAGTGTGTGTGTGTGTGTGTGTGTGTGTGTGTGTGTGTGTGTGTGTGAGAGAGAGAGTGAGTGAGTGAGTGTGTGTGTGTGTGTGTATGTGTTTGTAGGTGTGTGTGTATGAGAGATAGATAGATAGAGATAGAGAGAGAGTGTGTGTGTGAGAGAGAGAGTGTGTGTATGTGTGCGTGTGTGTGTTTGTGCGTGTTTGTTTGTGTGTGTGTGTGTGTGAGAGAGAGAGTGAGTGTGTGTGTGTGTATGAGTGTGTGTGTGTGTGTGTGTGTGTGTGTGTGTGTGAGAGAGAGAGAGAGAGAGTACTTAATTCCTGAGAAAAAAATATTGAGTGTGTGTGTGTGTGTGTGTGTGTGTGTGTGTGTGTGAGAGAGAGAGAGAGAGAGAGAGAGAGAGAGAGAGAGAGAGAGAGAGAGAGAGAGAGAGAGTGTGTGTGTGTATGTGTGTGTGTGTGTGTGTGTGTGTGTGTGTGTGCGCGTGCGTGTGTGTGTGTGCGCGTGCGTGTGTGTGCGCGTGCGTGTATGCACCTACTAACTGCGTATGCGTATACATTTTTGAGATGTTTCGAATGTATACAACCAAGGTCAGATTTCCTAGTCCACATAAAAACAGGTCAAAGAGCCTCACGGTCACGATCACAATATCAAGATTAGCAATTGCATCATCAGTAGAATCTAGGTTAGTGACAAGAGCTCATCAAACTTGCCAAATACCCATCGATACCACTTGACCTTGTTTCTCCATCTCTGAGGACAGGTTATACGGGAAGCACACATACACACGCGCACATACACGTACACACACACACACACACGTACACACCACGTAAACACACACACACACACACACAGACACACACACACACACACACACACACACACACACACATACATACACACACACACACGCTCCCACCTACGCAAACACACAATACACCCTCTCCTCCACTCGGAATAGACTCCCCACACCTCTCCTCCCCCCTCCCCCCAGACAAACACACGCCACACTCTCTCCTCAACACCCCCACCACACACCCCCACTTCGCCTCATCCCCTCTCCCCCACACAAACACCCAATAGACCCCCTCCCTCCTCCTACACAAACACCCACTAGACCCCCTCCCCCATACAAACACCCACTAGACCCCCTCCCCCCACACAAACACACGCCACACACCACACACACCCATACCGCCTCCTTCCCCCTCCCCCCACACAAACACCCACTAGACCCCCCCCCTCCACCACACAAACACCCACTTGACCCCCTTCCCCCACACGGAATAGACCCCACCCACTCCGCCTCCCCTCCCCCCTCCCCCACACAAACACCCACTAGACCCCCTCCCTCCCCCCACACAAACACCCACAAGACCTCCC
>NC_091561.1:7222954-7227954 GCF_042767895.1 Penaeus vannamei | reverse complement strand
ATTGATAATGATAATAATGACGAAAATGATAATGATAATAATAATAATAATGATAATAATAACAATAATGATAATAATAATGGTGATGAAATAATGATGATGATAATAATAATATCGATAATAAGGATATAATAGAAATGTTCATAATATTCATGAGGATAATAATGATAATGTTAATAACAATGGCAAAATATTAACTATAACAGCAACAACAATGGGAATGACAAAGATAACAATGAGTAAATCAACCAAAATGAATTACTAAAGAAAATATATATTGAATAACTGCGAAAATGGAACATATGGTGATGCAAAATACACAGCATACGAACACTCGTAAAAAAATCATAAAAAAATAATAATTAAGACGCCGCAGAGATACAAATAACGGTCAAGTAACAGTTATGTGGTTAAGAGTAGGAAGCAAGTGAGCAGCGCCAGAGTACTAACATGTTGGTTTTCAAGTCACTGATTCACATTGCAAAACAAAGACAAATTGATAAATAATTATAAGTTTCCGAAATTCATTTTTTTTCGTATAGTCATGAATTTTGAACACCGAAGACCCGCGTCCTTATCTTATTAGTATTATCATCATTATTTACGTATCCTTTATTTTGACTTTACCGGCTGACACTGGTGAATTTCAATCAATTTTTCACGCCTGATAAACAACATACTTTCGTCTGACGTGAGTAGGTCACTCTCCCCAAAGGTCATTTAAGGTTAAGGTTTGCGGATCTTGGCTTAAGTGTAGGCAAACTCGTTCGTCCTCTACGGATAAGATAACACATAACAACCCGGCTATGAATATGATCACAAGTACCTACGTGTATCTACTATAACTCATGGACTCAACGACAATTAATGGTCGAGAAGGATGTCGTCGTGAATGTGTCTTTGAGTGACATCCGGGTATCTGTTCTCTTATTTATAGCTCTTATGTTCTCTTATCTTATTATTCATTCTCTTATTTATTTATTTATTTATTTAATTTTAGTATTTAATACAAATAATCAAATAAAGAGCATATGAGCTATTTGATTTCCCTTTACTTCAAAAAAGTGAAAAGCAAAACAAGTTATATCAGTAATAGTTGACTTTGTAGTAGGTTACTCTTCACAAAGCCTCTCTATCTTAAAATGGGGTTTTGAGATCACCGAACTGTGAAGTATATTTGTATGGATTTCATTTTCCTTATTCTATGATATTAATCATTATATAAATCTAGCTACTATCCTTCTTGTTTTCCTTAATATGTACGATGCAGTATATATTATCTCAATATAGTTTTATCTTCCTTTCTTTTTTTTTATTAACCAAAGAATTCACTGAAATAACCTTTTTTATATTCTTCCTTATTCCTTTAATATAAACATCAGCGCATTCTTATGTCAAGAGTGTCACGAGACATATCAAGAAGGGAGCATCACCACGATGAAGAGGCTACAGCTGCAGCGACGTATGAAAAAAAACGAGAGAGAGAGAGAAAGAGAGGAGAGAGAGAGAGAGAGAGAGAGAGAGAGAAAGAGAGAGAGAGAGAGGGCAAGAAAGAAAAAGAGAGAGATAGAAACAGAGAGAGAACGTTTTCAGAAGGACTTCTTTGAACTGACAGAGCGACACGGTCATGGCCACGGCGACTGTATTCAAGGAAGTTCATTGCCACAGGAGGAAAATTGCAGCAGAGAACCAGTTGTAAATAGATTTTTCATATGGCCAGATGTACAAAAAAAGGATGATATAACGTGTACAGTTTTTCCTAAAGTGTGAGTGTCCGCGTTCTGTTTGCCTGCATTTGTGTGTTTATTTATGTCTGTATGTATGTGTCTGTCTGTCTGTCTGTCAGTGTGTTTGTGTTTGTGTCAGTGTGTGTGTATGTGTTTGTGTCAGTGTGTGTGTGTGTGTGTGTGTGTGTGTGTGTGTGTGTATGTGTGTGTGTGTGTGTGTGTGCGCGCGCGTGTGTGTGTGTGTGCATGTCTGTCTCTCTATCTATTTGTGCATGTGTATTTGTTTGCTTACATGTATGTATATGTTTGTTTATATCTTGCGTCTTCGTTAATCCGTTTTACTATCTACGTGAGTATTTGCGTTCGAGCCAGCACGCGTATGTGTCATTTAAGAACAAGGATGACTGAAGATTTAAAAAAAAAATATCACTCCCTCACGAGACTCAGATATCCTCATTGATAACCAGAAGTCTCACTGTGTCAAAAGAATCGAACCACCCTTGCGAGTCACGTACAGAGAGGATTCGAACCCTCATCCACGTCACGGACCCGAGAGAGGCCGCTCAAGGAGAAAGAAAGATAGACAAACTCGAGATCACGCATACAACTCGGGGATAAACAGGGGACAGAAGAAAGGATGATAATAAAAAAAGGGGGGGAAATGAGCATAGAGGATTGGTATTTTTAGAATGGTTACCGGTTTCTTGTATTAAAAAAAAAGAAAAAAAAGGAAAAAAAATATATGGTCATGAACAAAGTTTTTGTCGAAGGTTAAGGAATGAACTTTATTTCTGAAATTTCAATAATGATAATGATGAGGATGATGATAGTAATGATGATGATGATGACGATGGTGATAATGACGATGCCAATGACGATGATGATGACGATGGTGATGATGGCAACGACGATGATGGTGACGATGACGATGACGATTATGATGATGACAATGACAATGATGATGCTGACTGACGATGGCAATGACGATGACGATGATGACAATGACAATGACGATGATGATGATGACGATGATAATAACAACAACAATACACCAAACAAAAATAAACATTGATATACACGATCACAAACAAAGCAATGGAGGAGAAGGAGTTAGTCCAAGGTTACGGTCAGAATTAGCGAAGAGGGCGCTCAGCTGTGACTCAGCCTGAGGTAAATGCCTAGAGGGTGCCTTGGGGGACAGCAGTCTGCCGCAACTCTCGCCTCAAGATTGCCATGTGGTCTGCTGTGAGTTGCCATGTGCTGTGAGTTGCCATGTGCTGAATTACCATGGCATAGTGGCGATGGGAAATGCCGTAGTGGTGGTTGTTTTTTTCAATAAGAATGGTATTTTGATGATAATCATGAAACTGATGATAATGATAATCAAGTTAAAAGTAATGATAATCATAATCATGAAAGTAATGATAATCATTATCATGAAAGTAATGATAATCATAATCATGAGAGTAATGATAATCATAATCATATTGAAAATAATGGCAATGATAATACTGGCAATAATAAAAATAATGATAATAATGATAACAATGAAGACATAAATAATCATGATGATAATAATACTAATAATAATAATAATAATAATAATAATAATAATAATAATAATAATAACAGTAAAATGATAATAATGACAATAACGACGATGATGATGATAATGTTGATAAAAACAACAACAACGGATTTCGACTAATTCTATACTTGTTTGCATAAAGGTCAACAGTTTCTACTGCATCCAGTTTTCGAAAATCAACCCCTTCATTTTCCTTAAAAAAAGACCCACCAGATCTCGTTTTAAATCCAGAGATTCGAATTAAGTATCCCTAGTCAGCCTCTAGATATAGCATAATAGATTGTGATATTATCTAGCATAAAGGTTCCTAAACTTCAATCTAAGGTGTTAAAGTCAGGGTCCCGCGAACGTTTTCAGTAAGTCCTCAGTAATTTTTTTATAAATATTTGCTTCTCTCAACATTACGATCTGTTGTGTAATTCCTTTAATTTTTGGGTTATCTCCATTATGAACTTATACGCATCACTACTTCATTTCATATTACGGGGAAAACCACCCCTCATAACCCTTATAAACAACATCACTACCATCACGGTCATCACCACCTCTCATATAATGCAGTCACCATGCATTTCCACCACTGTCATCACTCACACCACCATATAAATCACCACTTCAACATATAAATCCCTATCCCCAACATCGTATAAATCACCACCACCGTATCACCATCCACACCATCATAGAAATCATTATCCCCAACAGATGTCACCACCGCCATTATGACAATTACCATCCACAGCACCACAGAAAATCACCACAAATCACCACCCCCGACATCACAGACATCACCATCCCCACAACACAACAGAATTCACCACAGGATTAACCACCCACTCCACCACAGAAATTAATAATAATAGTACCCCCTAAGATTATGCTTAAAACCTTTAGTCAAAAGATTGCATTTGATACATATAACATGTTAGTGAATCAACGCTAGACAATGATATCCCAAAATTATAATATTATCTTAGTAGGGGTTAAAAGTATTATATCTATCGCTTAAGGTCAGAGAACCTCTTCTTTGCATGTACAATGTTTAGGTTAGTTGTTCAGATTTATGGAGAGAGGAACATTTAGAAAAGAAATTATATTTTTGTCGAAGTTTTCTCTTAGTTATCAAAATGGAGTCTTTCAATTCCATTCACTGATGAAACATCCAACAAATCTCATCTTGGAAAAAGGTCGTTGGTTTAAACATCATTAGAAAAAATGTCAGAAGGAAAAATAATCAGAATTTCATGAAAAGAGGAAAATACGTGAGAGAGTTTTGAAAATTGTGGCATTTCCCAGATCAACAACCCGGACTTTGTAAAAATGATTTCTCACGCTAGAAGAAAAATAACACCTTTTCGTCTTCTTCGCTTTTCTTTTAACAATGTAAAAAAAAAAAAAAAAAAAAAAAAACTCTGATGATATAAATAATAATAATAACGGCAATGATAGTTGATAATGATCATTAGCATGAGAATGAGAACTGTAGTGATAATGAAAGTGTGCAGTGAGGGGAAACTTAAGAATTCTGTCTGTGAAAATTTCAAGGTGAAGGGCACGAAAGCCAATATTGTGAGAGAGATAAAGGCTCCTAGATTTTGACGAAAGAGCTTATACCCATAGCATAAACCTGTGAATTGATTTTAGTTCCTTAAGTACAAGTATTTCTCTTATACCATATGGCGCAA
>NC_091561.1:7207954-7217954 GCF_042767895.1 Penaeus vannamei | reverse complement strand
ATCTGTATCTGCCTCTTCGAACATCGTGTCAGCTGTTTCCATATGGAATTCCAAATAGGCCTCTTTGTTCGTGTCGGCAGCAATGGAGTCTTCTGTCCAAGTTACGTCCTGCAAAGTGGAGTCCTCGCCTGCCTCTGTTGATTGCTCAGGAACATTTGATTCGTCTGACTTTATCGTTGACACGTCTGTTCCCATGATCATGTGTGGAGGTCCAAGAATCGTCAGATCCTGTCTGTTCTCATCAATTTCTGGGGAATCGATGATAATGTCTGGAATATTATCCGATCTGGTACCAACCTCGAGATCTAATTTTCTCCTGGCCGTTGTCTTCGGTTTTTGGCTCTCCGTGTGCGCATGCGTCGAGGTCTTGGAGGAATCTCCACCCAATTCCACTGCAGGATCAAGGTCGATGGACGTGCAGTGGATGCCGTCGTCAGATACGTCCAGAGAATCTCCGGGTAGGAGTTTACGGTCCTGAGGTCTCGGCGGGTTGGCCAGAGCATATGGGGTTGAAGCTATGTATATGTCGGTATCTGTGTATGTGGGTCTTTGCGAGTCGACGATAGGCTTGATGGACAACTTCCCTCGAACCTGGAATATCTTCTTCAGACTTTCTCGACGAGCCACCTCATTCTTTTCGGTCTTGCCATCTTGCTTTTTATTGTCGGATTTGTCATCACGAGCGCTAATTTCCCCAAGAATGTAGTCATCCTCTGTGGCGTTCAGCTGGATCTCGTTCCTCCCAGCCCATTTGCCAGACGGTTCATCTAGTTTATCAAGGCGTATCTCCGATTTGCTCTTTGGCATCGACGAAGGGTCCTTCTCTTTCTGCATTTCCATCCATCGGCGAACCCTCCGCTCCGTGTCCTCATTGAAGCTCTGAACCCACTCCTTCGCCTTCTGGGACCCCTTGCTGGCCTTGGCTTCGGCTGCGACAACTTTCTTCTGTTCGAGAGGAGGATCAGCTCCATCGGCTGCGTCGTAGTAGGTGCTCGCGACACACTCTTCGTAGTCGTCGTTAGTTCGGTTGAGGTTCTCTCGGGAGCGCGTGAGAGTTCCTCTGGCGTCGTACCACTGGTCGCTGTAGTCCACGTCCGCGCCCTTCCCCCGGGGCGCCTGGGTCTCTGCCTCCCCTTCGTCGGAGTCGATGTATTCTATGTCATCGTTTGGATCAAGTAAACCCGGGCTCGGAGGAGGCTTCGGGGGGTCGGGGGCTCTCGGGTGATCGTGTACCGTGAGGACGATCGTCGGTTGGTCCTCCCCTTCCTTACCCAAGGGCTCGTGGATCACCCTTCCTTCTCCCTCGCCGTCTGCTGCCTTTCCCTGCCTCGCGTCGTCGTCCCCCTCTGCGCTGAGGAGGGCTGCCTTCACGGCCTCTACGGCTGCTGCATCGTCCTTGCCCTCGACTCTGAAAAATGAAGAACTTTCTTAGATTTGTTGCACAGTGAGACAAGGAAGAAAAGGTGCTAATGCAAAGGAGGACGGGCGAACTGAATGCAGTATTGTGCTGAACAAGACAACAGTGAAATGCACGGCGTCATTTCATAAATAACTCACTAGGTAAATAAATTGATAAATCATTAGCTGTATCTTGTTCAATATTGTTTTACCACGATCTTTGCATCTAAATAAACTTACAGACTAATTAAGAAAGGAACACGAAATAACAAATAATAACTAAAGTCGATACGTCATGCACATTATACATTCTTATCTCTGAAATCAAACATTTGTAAAAGTAGTGTTTTCCGAAGTTACTCCCTAAAACGACGAATTTTACGTTTTCTCTGTTAACAGTAACGTATAGAATATGAATTATTTGATTTTAGGGATGACTAATTTAATCATCGTAAACGTATAGTCAATTAAAAAGAACTTCAATGTTAACAATATATATATATATATATATATATATATATATATATATATATATATATATATATATATATATATATATAATACGAACGTTCTGTAATTTCTAAAATATGGAAATCATATAAAAATCTATCTTGGCATAGAATGATAGACACATACAGGTAGAGTAACATAGACATGATCGATGATTTAATGTCCCTCTACAATGTCAAATGCAGTCTCCTCCTCTCACAGGAGATAAGTAGATGGAAAAAATAGATAGATAGATAGAAAAATAAATCGATAAAGAATAGAGATATATAGATGTATGTATGATATACAGTATATATATATATATATATATATATATATATATATATATATATATATATATATATATATATGTATGTATACAGACACACACACACACACACACACACACACACACACACACACACACACACACACATATATACATATATATATATATATATATATATATATATATATATATATATATATGTGTGTGTGTGTGTGTGTGTGTGTGTGTGTGTGTGTGTGTGTGTGCGTGTGTGTGTGTATACTGTGTACACACACACACACACACACACACACACACACACACACACACACACATATATATATATATATATATATATATATATATATATATATATATATATATATATATATATATATATATATATATATATATATATATGTGTGTGTGTGTGTGTGTGTGTGTGTGTGTGTGTGTGTGTGTGTGTGTGTATGTATATAGATATATCTATCTGTCAATCTATTGGTCTTAGAGTACTTAGAGGAAGAAAAGTAGTCTAAAACATGCTTCCCGCGACCGCTTACGTCAAATTAATAACACGCGGCCGCCTTTGTTGTACAACCGGGCCGGAGGGACAGAATGCGGATGTGCGAGTGTGACAAGCCGAGAGGGAACTGCTTTCGGGCGGAAGTGAGAGGGGCGTCGCCTCTCGTGCCTGGGCCCTCTCCCCCTCTCCCTCCCTCTTCCCCAGTCTCTGTTTCTCTTTCTATACCCTTTACCCGCCCCTTCCTCTCTCCCATTCTTTCGTTCTGTCTGTCTGTCTGTCTGTCTGTCTGTCTGTCTGTCTCTCTCTCTCTCTCTCTCTCCCTCCCCCTCTCCCATTTTTTCGTTCTTTCTCTCTCTCTCTCTCTCTCTCTCTCTCTCTCTCTCTCTCTCTCTCTCTCTCTCTCTCTCTCTCTCTCTCTCTCTCTCTCCTCCCCCTCTCCCTCCCCCTCTCCCTCTTCGTTCCCCTCCCCCTCTCCCTTCCCCTCCCCCTCCCCCTCCCCCTCTCCCATTCTTTCCTTCTTTCTCTCTCTCTCTCTCCCCCTCCCCCTCCCTCGTGACCTGTTACACGGGGCGGCGCCTCTCCTTTCGCCCTTCCTGCCTCCGCGCTTTCTCTCGCCTCCGTCGCGCTTTTTGCCTCCTGTCTCGGTGCGTTTTTTTAAGGGGAGAAGTAAAGCACATATACTTACGCTCGCGCATATTTACATATATATATATATACATATATACATGTATGCATCTGTGTGTATATATGTATATATATATATATATATATATATATATATATATATATATATATATATATATATATATATATATATACGTATTTATATATATATATATATATATATATATATATATATATATATATATATATATATATATACATATATGTGTGTGTGTATGTGTGTGTGTGTGTGTGTGTGTGTGTATCTATCTATCTATCTATCTATCTATCTATCTATCTATCTATATCTATCTATCTATCTATCTATCTATCTATCTATCTATCTATCTATCTATCTATCTATCTATATATATATATATATATCTATGGAGAGAGTAGCACAAAGGGGCGGGGCAGAGAGGGCGACACTGTTCTCCCGAGCAAGTATAAGAACGGACTCTCGGACGAAAATAAAATCAATTCCTCGGATAATCTGCAAGAATGTCAACTGACTTCCGTTCACCCGGATTCCCGCCGAATCATTACCTTTCCTCAATTCACTCGCACGGCTGGTTTTACATAGAGGTTAGGGCAAGGCTCCCCAACCCTTACTTACCTACTTCACGGGCGAATCGGAAGCTGTATTATGTTTTCTGTTTATTTTATTTCATTTATTTTTTTAACTTCTTATGTTTCTTTTTGTTCTTCTTATTTTTCTTATTTTCGTTCCGCTTTTTTTCTGTCTTTGGGGGAAATATGGTAAATATTTGGAATTTAGGAAGTCAGTTGTATCCAAAAATTAGTGTACGTAAATACTGTATGATTTAAACCTGATCTATTTCCCCAAAATATTGCCTTTTCTATAAAATATATATTATATATGTAATATAGATATAATCAGTGACAATGACATACCTATACCCAGTGCCTACTGAAACAACAACTACAACAACAACAACAATAACAACACGATAAGACAGGCCTAAGGTCAGCACCCTCTCTTACAATAAGGTCAAGACATCAATCCCCCTGAAGTTACTGTATCTATTACACACACACGATTCGATTCCATCCGTGAATCAACAAGCCATTCATACAGGACTCGAGCATCTCTGAGAGGGATTGAGCCCAGGTTTAACGTTTTTCACACCTTAAGCACGACCTATTTGTCACGCCCAGTGCTAAAGAGCAGACATGGTTGGCGAATAAAGGGGGTTCATATACGGTTATCTTTAAATCAGGTTATCAGTTTTATTGTGATGACTATAACGTTTAAGGAATAATTTTGCGAGATGAAGCATTAGTTTTGGTATAGTTATCTTGTTCGTACTGTATGTATCTATCACAGGAGGTTTACAAAGCGATTTATGTTAGAATATCGCACTTTCCTAAATATCTTGCGCTTATTAAACCTTGATATCGCTTTCTTTGTTTCACATCATCACACTAGATTTGATAAAGTTAATACGCTAAATTTGATATTTCTAATACACTAATTTTGACATTTCTACCACGCTACATTTGGCCCAAGAAGCTGAGATTTAAAACACTCATCCTATCAGATATAATGCACATATTGCATTACTTCTATCATACTTTTGACATCCTCATATATCTGACATACTTATTACTATACTTCTTAAACTCTTATAATATAGCTATACCTATAACACTTATACTTGACATCTAACATGCTTATGCTTTTAAGATTTTTATAACATATACTTATACTTTTTGCACACATAACATACTTATAACATGCTTTTACATATGCTTCTTATACATTTATAACATACTTATAGTTCTGACACACGTTTTATTTAATCATATCCCTGACATGCATGATATTACGATTACTCAATACGATTATCTCATTCTCTCCTCCCCCCCCCCCCCAAAAAAAAAACACTCGATACACTTAAAATAACCTTAAAACACCCAAACACCTACTGAAACACGACTAAGAAAGCATAAACGCCTTAATAACACGGAAAAGACCTTACCGCGATTCACGGACACGGCCCAATTCGATTACGGACAACGCCCACAGCGATTTACGGATACGGACAAGACGCAAAGCGGTTCACGAACACGGCCCACGGCGATTTACGGACAAGACCCAAACCGATTCACGAACACGGCCCAATGCGATTCACGAACAAGATCTACAGCAATTCACGGACAACGCCCATAGGAATTCACGCACAAAATTCACAGCGATTCACGGACAAGACCCACATAAATTCACGGACAAAATTCACAGCGGTTCACGGACAAGACTCTCAGCGGTTCACGAACAAGACCCAAGCGATTCACGAACAAGACCCAAACGATTCACGGACACGAGAGTTTCAGGAGGGAAGCGCTAAGAACACAACACAGGAAGACATTTTTTTTCTTTTCTTTTAAAGGGAAAGCACCGAAGACCGATAACCAGGAAGTGAGAAAGACGACAGGTATGCTCGGCCGTGACAGAAGAGGATTAAAAGGGATTTAAAAGGAGATTACATCACAGGGTGAGAGAGGTAGTTGCTGCTCAAGGTGCACACAGGATATCTTCCTTTTTTTTAAGGGGAAGTTGAGAGGGAGGGAAAGGGAGAAAGGATGAGGGGGGATAGGTATGGAGGGAGGGATGGAGAAATGGAGGGAAGGGGGTGGGAGGGATAGAGGAGGATGGGAAAGGGAGAAAGAATGGGGGATATGGGGAAGGAGGGAAGGAGGGAAATGAAAAAAAAAGGATGAGGGGGGAGGAGGGAGGGAGGGAGAAAGGGAGGGAAAGAGAGAAAGGATAGGGGGGATAGGGGGGAGAAAGGGAGGAAAAGAGAGAAAGAATGGAGAGGATACGGGGAAGGAGGGAAGACGTGAGGGAGGGAGGGAGAAATGGAGGGAAGGAGATGGGAGGGATAGGGGGAAAAGGGAAGGAGAAAGGGAGAAAGGATGTGGGAGGGATAGAGGAGGGAGGGAGGGAGGGAAAGGGAGAAAGGATGAGGGGGATAGGGGGAGGCGGGAAGACGTGAGGGAGAAGAGGGAGAAATGGAGGGAAGGAGATGGGAGGGATATGGGGGAAGAAGGGAGGGAGAAAGGATGTGGGAGGGAGGGAAAGGAGAAAAGATGAGGGGAGATAGAGGGAAGGAGGGAGGGAGGGAGGATTTGACGAGGGAAGGAAATGGGAGGGATAGAGGAGCGAGGGAGAAGGGGAGGGAAAGGGAGAAAGGATGAGGGGAGGGAGGGAGAAATGGAGGGAAGGGGATGGGAGGGATAGAGGAGAGAGAGAGGGAGAGCGAGGGATAGATGAGGGAGAGAAGAAGATATGGAAGGAGGGAAGAAGAGAGTAAGTCCCTGAGAGAGGGAGGGAAGAAGAGAGAAAGAGAGAAAGAGAAATAGATACTCGTAGATAGGTAGTTAGGTAGAGAGGTAGATAGATTGATCGAGAGAGAGATAGAGAAAGAGAGAGAGAGAGAGAGAACGAGAGAGAGAGAGAGAGAGAGAGAGAGAGAGAGAGAGAGAGAGAGAGAGAGAGAGAGAGAGAGAGAGAGAGAGAGAGAGAGAGAGAGAGAGAGAGAGAGAGAGAGGATGAGATGAGCGCATCCGGCATGTGCAGCCGGATATTGCACTTTGTTGCAACAATGGGCACTTTCCGAAGTGTGCATTTCTGATTTAGCCTTCATCTGGTTGATACACGCATACTTATAAAACATACTTATAAAACTTATAAAACACGCATACTTATAACTTTTATAAGTTATCTATGCATCTTTTAGTTTATGTAGACTGTGGGTATTTGTTGAACTGTCTAGGTAAAGTATGTCCATGAACAGAAGAATAGATGGGTAAGGAGAGAAACGAAGATAGGTAGGTGTCTTATTTATCTATGAGTATGCGCATGTATGCCCTGATGATGCAGGGAAGCGAAAAGGCCTTATATATATATATATATATATATATATATATATATATATATATATATATATATATATATATATATATATATATATATATATATATATATACATATAGCTGTGTGCGTGTGTGTGTGTGTATGCACACACACACACACACGCGCGCGCGCATATATATATATATATATATATATATATATATATATATATATATATATATATATATATATATATATATATATGTGTGTGTGTGTGTGTGTGTGTGTGTGTGTGTGTGTGTGTGTGTGTGTGTGTGTGTGGGTGTGAGTGTGTGTGTGTATGTATGTGTGTGTATATATATATATATATATATATATATATATATATATATATATATATAGAGAGAGAGAGAGAGAGAGAGAGAGAGAGAGAGAGAGAGAGAGAGAGAGAGAGAGAGAGACAGACGGACAGAGAAAGAAAGAGACAAACAGACAGACAGACACATACATCAAGAGACAGAGACAGACAAACAGAGATTAGAGAGCGAGGGAGAGAATAGGTGTGTGGCGGCCCTCCACCCCCTCCCCCCCCCCTCTCTCTTTCTCTCTCTCTCTCTCACCTCGTTCACACCTTTGTTGATATTCCGCCGAGACGAAAAAGCTAACTGCATTACCTACGTGCTTTTAGCGCCATTCTAACATTCCCCGAATATTCATGAACGGGACCATAATGTTGTTATTCTATTTTGAGGCTTTGGTGAAAAAAAAAATATATGAAAACCGGTAACTTGGTTGTGACATCGGACGCCCCGCGCTGCCAAAGAGGGGGGGGGGAGGGGGGGAAGGGGAGGAGGAGGGGGAAGAGGGGGAGGGCTGGGGTATGGGGATCCCTTTCTGAAATATGTGACGGGAAAGATATGTGTGTTTGTATGTGTCTATGTCTGTCTTTCTTTCTCTCTAGCTTGACCTCTTTTTCTCTGGAGTTCTCTCTCTCTTTCTCTTTATGTCGTTTTCTCTCTCTTTCTCTTTCTCTCTCTCGCTTTCCTTTTGCTCCTCTTTTTTGGTGAATATTTTTTTCATTTTTTCTCATTATAATTCTCTCTCTCTCTTTCTTCCTCCCGCCCTCTCTCCTCTCTCTCTCTCTCTCTCTCTCTCTCTCTCTCTCTTCCGCCCTCTCTCCTCTCTCTCTCTCTTCCTCCCGCCCTCTCTCCTTTCTCTCTCTCTCTTCCTCCCGCCTTCTTTCCTTTTTTTTTTCTCTCTCTCTCTTCCTCCCGCCCTCTCTCCTTTTTCTCTCTCTCTCTCTCTTCCACCCTCTCCTTTCTCTCTAATCACCACTTTCTCTACACGTGCACACAAACATACAATACATACACACAAAAGACCAGGCTATCACTTATCAACGCTCACGACAATCACTCTTGCCTATTAAAGGAGAACCTGTCCTTAGTATCACTGAAGAACCAGATGAGGACCTACACCTGCTTCCTCTTCGATTACCTGGGTGACACTCAACACCTGTCGCATTTCGGAGGCACTAAAACGGCCCTCCCCCCTTTCCACCTCCTACCTCCCAACCTCCCCGTCCCCCTCCTACCCCCCCAACCCCCTTTCCCTCTCCTACCCCCCAACCCCTCCTTCCCCCTCCTACCCCCAACCCCCCTTCCCCCTCCAACCTCCCCCAACCCCCCTTCCCCCTCCCACCCCCTCCTACCCCCCACCCCCTTCCCCCTCCTACCCCCCAACCCTCTTCTTCCCCCTCATACCCCCAACCCCCCTTTCCCTTCCTACCCCCCAACCTCCCTTCCCCCTCCTACCCCCCAACCCCCCTATCCCCCTCCTACCCCCTACCCCCTCCTACTCCTACCCCCCCTTCCCCTCCCACCCCCTCCTACCCCCCCACCCCCTTTCCCCCTCCTACCCCTCCAACCCCCATTAGCGCCTTTCATCTTTGAATATCCGAGCGCGTGGGTCTCATCCCGGGGTTCGAAACGTCATTCGAATCTTAAAAGCTAAGTGCAGTTTAGATAGTTTGATATCTTTTTTTTGTTTGTTTGTTTTTTAACTTTGTTATTATGGGTAATGGTGGTTTCGCTTTTTTGTTGTACTTGTTTGTTATTGTTGTTGTTTGTATGTGTATGTGTGTGTTTATGTTTGTGGATCTGTGTAAATATATGAATATGTTTCACATCGTCTTCAAGGGGTGTGTATATGTGTATGTATGTGAATGTTTGTGTGAGTGTGTGTTTGTATGCGTGTGTGTGTGTGTTTGTTTGTTTGTGTGTGTGTTTGTGTGCGTACGTGCGTGTGTGTGTATGTGTTTGTATGTTGTGTGTGTGTTTGTGTGTGTGTGTGTGTGTGTGTGTTTGTTTGTTTGTTTGTGTGTTTGTGAGTGTGTTTGTGTGCGTACGTGCGTGTGTGTGTGTGTGTGTGTGTGTGTGTGTGTGTGTGTGTGTGTGTGTATGTGTGTGTGTGTGTTTATTTGTGTGTTTGTGTGTGTGTGTGTTTGTGTGTGTGTGTTTGTGTGTGTGTGTGTGTGTGTGTGTGCGTGTGTGTGTGTCTGTACCTGTGTGTGTGTATTTCCATACAGTTTTTGCATTTCGAGAATACATAAAAAGGTCCATGTAGATTTATGTTGCACAGACCTTGCTCATACCCATGACTCCTGCACGATAACCCAATCCTCATGACCAATCAAGAAAACATGATGAACACCTCATACTCATGCGTGGAAATGAAGTGACGCACAATCTGTTCCCTCATGACGTAATCTTGAACTAAA
>NC_091561.1:7160454-7162954 GCF_042767895.1 Penaeus vannamei | reverse complement strand
AAACTAATAATAAATGATCACATAAACAGACGATTAGGAGAAAGAGATAATGGAGAACAAGAACACAAAAAGAAGAAAAAAAAACAGAAAAAAAATCTTAACCGCTATCATGTCTTGGCTAATCTCGTCACCTCTAATACCTTGGAACTTCCTAACAAAAAAAAGAAAAAAAAAAACATTCTGAGATCGTCTGTGAGTCCCATTCCCCCTCATTTCCTCTTCCTTCCCTTCCCTTCACCCTCCCTTTCTCCCTTTCTCCTTTCCTCTCCTTTCTTTAAAAAAAAAAGAAAAAAAAAACATTCTGAGATCGCCTGTGAGTCCCATTCCCCCTCATTTCCTCTTCCTTCCCTTCCCTTCCTCCTCCCTTTATCCCTCTCTCCCTTCCTACATGCTAATTACCCTGAGCGTGAGTTACCTATAGCCATAAGGATTTAATTTGTGGAACATTATTACCACTTTGATATATTGTTACGAGGGTTTAAGACAGATTCACTTTAAACTATTTTATGTTTGATATAAGATAACTTTAATATAAGTCCATAAAAACAAGACTGTAAAAGGAAATGTAATATTGGGCATTAAATGTCTGAATCAGAGTAGAAACGAGAGTAAATTTAACAATGAAAGGGTTAGAAAATTTATGAAACAAAGTAAGTGCTCAAGTAGATGTGAAATCGCAGGGCCAGAGAAAGTGTAAATAATAGAAGCGAGGGTAGATTTGATAATGAAATGGCCAGAAAGTATATAAATCGCAGTAGAAAGAGAAAATATGTGAATGAAAATAGAAACGAGGGTAGATTTAATAATGAAATAGCCAGAAAGTATATAAATCGCAGTAGAAAGAGAAAATATGTGAATGAAAATAGAAACGAGGGTAGATTTGATAATGAAATGGCCAGAAAGTATATAAATCGCAGTAGAAAGAGAAAATATGTGAATGAGAAAATAGAATTCTTAGTACATGTAACGCTGAAAGGGCCATGTAAGATTTTTGAAGCAAAATCAAGTAATATCGACAGGAGAAAATGTTTGAAATTAAAGTAAAAATCTTGGTAGATGATATACTGAAAGAGACGGAATATAAAGCAATCAAAGTAGGAACCAGAACACATACATGCATACATACATACATGCATATACACATACGTATACACACACACACACACATACGCATATTTGCGTGTGTGTATATAACAGTTCGAAATGTATAATCATTTACACTATCACCTTTAACAAAAGCACCAAATATCAAACCTCAACCCGGGAAGGAATGCAACCGAGAAACGTCAGCCGTCAGCCGTCAGCCGTCAGTCGGTTAATTGGGAAATGAGACCGTCTATAAAACCGTAATAGGCTTAAGGTCTCCCGTGGATCCAATTTACCAAAACCGGTTTTACAAGAGCGACGGGGAGGGGAGATGGCGACGCTGAGGGGAGACTTTGGTAGCGGGGATGCATGGTAATGTGGGGGTCTCGTGGGGCCTTCTCATGGGCTCGCTGCCGCCGGGAGTTTGGGGGCGCGGGTGGGGGCGGAGACAGGGGTTGGGGGGCGAGGGTGGGGGCGGAGACAGGGGTTGGGGGGGGGGGGGCGGGTGGGGGCGGAGACAGGGGTTTGGGGGCGAGGGTGGGGGCGGAGACAGGGGTTGGGGGGGGGGGGCGGAGACAGGGGTTGGGGGGCGCGGGTGGGGGCGGAGACAGGGGTTGGGGGGCGCGGGTGGGGGCGGAGACAGGGGTTGGGGGGCGCGGGTGGGGGCGGAGACAGGGGTTGGGGGGGTTGTTGGGGGGTGTTGGGGGGAAGAAGTGGGGGCACTGGGGTGGGGATGTAATGCTGGAGAATAGTTGTTTGGGGGCGCGGGTGGGGCGGAGACAGGGGTTGGGGGGGGTGTTGGGGGAAGAGGTGGAGGCTCTGGGGTGAGGACGTAGTGCTGGGGAATAGTTGTAGTGGGGGGGGGGGGGGGGGAGATAGTGTTTGATTATCTTTGAGGGGATTGGGGATGGGGAAACAATACTTTGACGTTGGTGGGGGTTGGGAGAATAATATCTGAAATAGTTTTAGAGTACGGGGAAATCACATAAATAGATAGATAGATTGACAGATAGATAGATAGATAGATAGATAGATAGATAGATAGATAGATAGATAGGTAGGTAGGTAGGTAGGTAGGTAGATAGATAGATACATACATACATAGACAGATAGATAGATAGATAGATAAATAGATATAGATAGATTGATAGATAGATAGATACATACATACATACATACATATATATATATGTGTGTGTGTGTGTGTTTGTGTGTTTGTGTTTGTGTGTGTGTGTGTGAGTGTGTGCATGTTCATGTATACAGATGCGTGTATATTTTTCACAACGTGTCTGTATCCCTTCCTCCGCTCCCACCATTTCCCTCTCAGCCCCGACCCCTCGTCCAGGCCTTCTCCTCCCCGCGGCTCCTCCATAGGCTATATATCTCATGTTGCATCATACATTAAGGGATGTTC
>NC_091561.1:7135454-7137954 GCF_042767895.1 Penaeus vannamei | reverse complement strand
AAGAGAGAAAGAGGGGATGGAAGGGAAGAGGGGAAAGGGGGAGAATGGGGGAATGGAGGGGGAGAAAGGGGGGATGGAAGGGGCGAGGGGAAAGGGGGGAGAAAGAGGGAATGGAAGGGCGAGGGGAAGGGGGAGAATGGGGGAATGGAAGAGAGAAAGAGGGGATGGAAGGGAAGAGGGGAAAGGGGGAGAATGGGGGAATGGAAGAGAGAAAGGGGGATGGAAGGGGCGAGGGGAAAAGGGGGAGAAAGAGGGAATGGGAAAGGGGGGAAAGGGGGAGAATGGGGGAATGGAAGAGAGAAAGAGGGGATGGAAGGGGCGAGGGAAAGGAGGAGAATGGGGGAATGGAAGAGAGAAAAGGGGATGGAAGGGGCAAGGGGAAAGGGGGAGAATGGGGGAATGGAAGACAGAAAGAGGGGATGGAAGGGGCGAGGGGAAAGGGGGAGAATGGGGGAATGGAAGAGAGAAAGAGGGGATGGAAGGGGCGAGGGGAAAGGGGGAGAATGGGGGAATGGAAGACAGAAGAGGGGATGGAAGGGCAGGGGAAGGGGGGGAGAATGGGGGAATGGAAGGGAGAAAGGGGGATGGAAGGGGCGAGGGGAAAGGGGGAGAAAGAGGGAATGGAAGGGCGAGGGGAAAGGGGGAGAATGGGGGAATGGAAGAGAGAAAGAGGGGATGGAAGGGCGAGGGGAAAGGGGGAGAATGGGGGAATGGAAGAGAGAAAGAGAGGATGGAAGGGGCGAGGGGAAAGGGGGAGAAAGAGGGAATGGAAGGGCGAGGGGAAGGGGGAGAATGGGGGATTGGAAGAGAGAAAGAGGGGATGGAAGGGGCGAGGGAAAGGGGGAGAAAGAGGGAATGGAAGGGCGAGGGGAAAGGGGGAGGATAGGGGGAATGGAAGAGAGAAAGAGGGGATGGAAGGAGCGAGGGGAAAGGGGGGAGAAAGAGGGAATGGAAAGGCGAGGGGAAGGGGGGAGAATGGGGGTATGGAAGAGAGAAAGAGGGGATGGAAGGGGCGAGGGGAAAGGGGGAGAATGGGGGAATGGAAGAGAGAAAGAGGGGATGGAAGGGGAGAAGAAAAAGGGGGAGAAAGAGGGAATGGAAGGGCGAGGGGAAAGGGGGAGGATGGGGGAATGGAAGAGAGAAAGAGGGGATGGAAGGGGCGAGGGGAAAGGGGGAGAATGGGGGAATGGAAGAGAGAAAGAGGGGATGGAAGGGGCGAGGGGAAAGGGGGAGAATGGGGGAATGGAAGAGAGAAAGAGGGGATGGAAGGGGCGAGGGGAAAGGGGGAGAATGGGGGAATGGAAGAGAGAAAGAGGGGATGGAAGGGGCGAGGGGAAAGGGGGAGAATGGGGGAATGGAAGAGAGAAAGAGGGGATGGAAGGGGCGAGGGGAAGGGGGGGAGAATGGGGGGAATGGAAGGGGCGAAGGGAAAGGGAGGAGAAAGAGGGGAAGGGAAGGGGAAAGAGGGGAAGAGGAAAGTGGGGGGAGAAAGAGGGAATGGAAGGGGAGAGGGAAAGGGTAAGAAAGAGGGAATGGAAGGGGCGAAGGGAAAGGGGAGGAGAAAGAGGGAATGGAAGGGGCGAAGGGAAAGAGGGGAAGAGGAAAGTGGAGGGAGAAAGGGGGAAAGGGGGGAAAAGAGGGAATGGAAGGGGCGAGGGGAAAGGGGGAAGAGGAAAGTGGAGGGAGAAAGGGGGAAAGGGGGGAAAAGAGGGAATGGAAGGGGCGAGGGGAAAGGGGGGAAGAGGAAAGTGGAGGGAGAAAGGGGGAAAGGGGGAGAATTGGGGAATGGAAGGGCGAGGGAAAAGGGGAAGAATGAGAGAATGGAAGGGACAAGGAGAAAGGAGGGAGAAAGGGGGGATGGAAGGACGATGGAAAAACGTAAGGAGCTAACAGGAAAAGATGGAAATGAAGAAGCAAGGGAAAAAGAAGAATTGGAAGGATAATAAGGAGGGATAGAGGTAGAGGCGAGGGTGAATGGAGGGGGATAGGAAGGGGACACAGCCAGAAGCCTTTACGAAAAGGGTGAGAGTGAAGGAGAGAGTGAAGACGGAGACCAGGGCAAAGGAAGGAGGGGGGAGGCCAGGGTGAGGGAAGGGGAGTGGAGGGAGGCCAGGGTGAAGGGACAGGTTGATGGAAGGGACCAAGGGTGAAGGAGGAGGGATGGAGACAGAGTGAAAGAGGAGGGACATGAGTAGAGGACAGGGTGATGGGAATAATTTACACAAGGGGACAGAGGTGAAGGAAAGAGAGCCAATAAAAGAGAGACAGAGTGTAAGGAGAAGAATGGTGGAAGGAAGGAACAGAGAGACCCAGGTGGCAATTGTAACCCCCCCCCCTCCCACCCCACGAGAGGAATTCACACTCTTGGAAAAGTATAAGGAAACAAATACGTTTACAGAAGAGAAAGGTATACCAGGTGTTTATTTAGGAACTGCCAAACCAGAGGGGAATGCAAAATGGAGGAGGGAGGAAGCAGAGAGGAATACAGAGGAAATAAAAG
>NC_091561.1:7092954-7100454 GCF_042767895.1 Penaeus vannamei | reverse complement strand
TATCTTGTTATTTTTCTGTGAACGTTAGTAAGAATATATAAAAAAACTGCAACCACTTTTAACAACAGTTCCTAACCTAAAGAACAGCAGGAAACTATTGTATATGGATGTATTGGCCCGAGTTGGAAAGGAGGGAAAAGTTAACACGGGAACGAAATCCTATCAAGAAAGAGAATAGGCGTTCGTTCGAAACTCCGCTTTGAACATAGATAAAATTCGACCTTAAGAGGCTGAGCGATTACTTTGATCTCGCTCTTGTGTTTACATTGCTTCATAGTGTAGACCGTTGTGAAAAATTAATGGAAATAGACTAGATGGCGGGTGTATGGGAGAGCGAGTAAACAAAGGGAGATTTGATACGAAATCGAGTATTTGAAGGTAGAATTGAAATGACATCAATCGTTCTTGAGAAAGTTTGGAAACGTGGACAGATAGATGGTAGATAGATAAACAGACAGATCACTGAAAGAGATAGACAGATGAATAGATAGATTGATGTGAATGTGCACACACACACACACACACACACACACACACACACACACACACACACACACACACACATATATATATATATATATATATATATATATATATATATATATATATATATATATATATATATATATATATATATATATATATATATATATATATATATATATATATATATATATATATATATGTGTGTGTGTGTGTGTGTGTGTGTGTGTGTGTGTGTGTGTGTGTGTGTGTATGTATACACACACACACACACACACACACACTTGTATATATATATATATATATATATATATATATATATATATATATGTATATATATATGTATATATATGTATATATATATATGTATGTATGTATGTATGTATATGTATGCATACATACACATAGTATATAAATAGATAGATATAGCCATAAAGAGAGAGTAAACGAGCGAGGCAGAAAGAGAAAGAAACGAGGGAAGGGGATCTATTAATTCAAATTCTAAAGGTCTTACTTTAAAAGAAAACATAAAGTAATTACACAATTCATACCACTTTATGGAAGTACTTGTGAGATTAGATACTTTCGAAATGTTACTTACCCTTGAAACACAGAGCAATTCATTAAGACGAGGATGTAACAAAAAAGTTTTTTGTGTGTTTTTTTTTTTTTTTTTTTTTTTTATCTGTCTTTAATAAGCGTTCGTTGCTTTATTTATAATCCCGAAAAATACGAAATAGAGAATAGATACTTCATAATAAAATATGATAATTTATTTACTATTGCAATCATATGGACATCCATTTTCTTAGCATAATCAAAGATCTAATATATCAATCCAATGAAATAAATATCTAAATTCTCTATATAAATAAAACAAAAATAAATAAATAAATGAAATAAAATGTGAAAAAAATCGGCAAAGAGATTGACCCAGAAACATTCTTTGATGCAATAAAAGCAAGAACAGGGAGACAGGGCAGTGGGTTGCACATGCAATATCTGCACAGTTCCCTCCCTTTTGGAAACCATCGCGAAGGTACGTCTATTTTCTGTTTCATTGCGTCTGGTTGTTTCACATTTTGCTAAATACTTGAGTACGTTTGATATCCTTATGTGATGATGTTATTATGAAAGTTGGTAGAGTAGTAGAGGTAGTAGTGATAGTAGCAGTTGTTGTAGTAGGAGTAGTTGTAGAATAGAGAATATGAATTTGAATAAATAAGAATGATGATCATAGCATTCATATTGGTGGTGAACTTATTGAAAGTAATGGTAATGTTGATGGTGGTGATTATGATATTGATAATAGTAATGATAAAGAATAACAATTATTTTATCAGTAGCAAGAGTATCTTCATCACCAACATAATCACCATATTAGTATCAATAAAGACTTTTAATATAAATTCTCATTTTCAACCCCATACAAAAAAGATCCAGTAAAATAAACAATGAGTAAAAAAAGTAAATAAATAAAATAAAAAGCAACTCTGGCCTAGTATATATATTTTTTCACTTCAAAAGGAGTTCTCATAAGACATGAATGAAAGATAGTGTTATCATTTAGGCTTAAGTAAATAGGAGAGATTATATGAAAAAGGGAGTTCCTGGGGCCGGATGTGGTTGTGGGAAATATACGCTAGGAATTCCCATAGTATTTATAACTGGGGGATTTACCATCCTTCTGTCAAAACGGTATTGTATTCCCTATTTTTGGTATTAATGTTTATATCTATCGGCCTGTTTCTAAATTCGTTTCGTACGTAAAGATGCCGTGAATTTTATTCCAGACCAAATTGATCTATGAATAGCTGATTCAAAAGATTTTTATCTGATTTCCTATGAATCCAAAATGACGGAACCGCAAGGTATTCAGTCGAGTGTGATAATTACGTCGATCATGACAATTACCATAATTAGAGGGTATTCTAACTTAAAAGACAATGTTTTAAACTGCCTTGACTGAATAGCTTCAAGAGATTATCATGAACATTGATAGCATTGTAAAGTACATGGTGAGATGATATATCTGCCGCTGACAGTTTTCTATAAGATTATATATATATATATATATATATATATATATATATATATATATATATATATATATATATATATATGTGTGTGTGTGTGTGTGTGTGTGTGTGTGTCTAAATTCATCGGTATTTCGTCTAAGTATATATTTGTTTATCTATTTTGTTAGCGTTTCAAATATGAAATAACTGTTTACACACACAAGGATATATGTATGTGTGTGTGTGCGTCCTTTGAACGCATTCCCCTTATAAGGAATAATTAAAAACCTAGACCACACTCTAGATATGATAACCAGTATAATTTTTTTTCTCTAATAGACACGAGGTAAGGTCGAGTATTCAGCAAAAGGAACAAACTCGAAATATACAGCAGATTACTTTACATAAAGATTAAAGAAAAAAAATGAAAGGAAAAGGCTTTTGCTAAAGTTCTGTGACTTATATCGCGCAGATTATTTACATTCAGTTATGAAGAGTAAATTAGTTAGTTACACAGATCTAGAAGATCAAATGATGAAAAGTGTTTATATCTGTGATTGTGTGTGCGTATGCTCGAATGTGGGTGTGTGCATATATACATACATACACACACTCACACATACATATGTGTGTGTGTGTGCTTATCATGTGTTTCTTTGCATGTATATTTGTACGTGCAATTATGCACATGCACCCACACACACACATGTATGTACATATGAATATATATATATATATATATATATATATATATATATATATATAGATAGATAGATAGATAGATAGATAGATAGATAGATAGATAGATAGATAGATAGACAGATACATCTAAACATGAATATGCGTGTGTGTGTGTATATATATATATATATATATATATATATATATATATATATATATATATATATATATATATATATACACACACACACACACACACACACACACACACACACACACACACACACACACACACACACACACATTTATACATAAATATGTGCGTGTGTATGTGTGAGTGCGTTACCCTGCACTGGCGATGAATATGAGAAGCAAAATCACCGTTAACGCCAATAGACGAATCAGAGCCAGAAACACCATCCGACTCCTAATCATCTCCTAATCTTCAAATTTATTCCCGGAAACTGCTCGGAAGATTTTCCAACAAACTAATCGCGGGAATTTTAGTGTAAATGGAGGAGGCTCTTCATCAACCTCAAGGAAAATGGTTGTTTAAGTTTCTCTCTCCTTTTTTAAGACATTTTATTGCGGAATTGGGGATTGGTTTAACGGGTTGGCTTGAGTGTGCGTGTATGTGTTTATTTGTATACACACACACAAATGCACACACAAATACACACACACATACACACACAAACAAATACACACACACACATACACACACACACACACACACACACACACACACACACACATATGTATATATATATATATATATATATATATATATATATATATATATATATATATATATATATATGTGTGTGTGTGTGTGTGTGTGTGTGTGTGTGTGTGTGTATGTGTGTGTATCCTTCCCTTTAACAACCACCACCATATGATGGGTTCAGTCTATACATGTACTAGCTTAAACAATTTTTCAATCAACTGTATTTAAATTTGCTATTGACAACTTTATATACTATTTCTTTTCAAATGACAAGTGTGCGTTGGTTTCGACGCCACCACCCGGGTCTGAATTCTAAGGGCGTCCCTAAATACCCCACAAGATATTAATCACATGGTAGCTTAGTTTTGCAGTTAAGGCAGGATGTGGGGTAGCTTATGGATTTCCTTATTAGTATATTAAACAAACACTTATATTGGTCGGTTCAAAAGAAATATCCTGACCATGAAAATTTTATCAACACACTGATAAACGGAATAATAAGAAAATAATAATAATATGAACAGGAAAATACAACACAAACTTTCTTTCAAAAGGTCATATAATGATTTTACATCTGGTGGTATTTGCCAGAAAAAGAATAAGAAAATCTTCTGAATGGTTGCTGGATTAGGGGTATAGCTGTAAGATGTGAGACAACGTAAGTATTAAAAAATAAGAGATAAATAAAAAAAAAGGAAAGAAAAAACAGACCTTTATAATCCATACACTATTTAAAGAGATGCTATTAAAATATTTCTTTTATAGTCTGTTGATATATTACATAAGTTGGGAGTGTTTTTCTAACCTGGATATAACAAGGCTTTTCTAATCTGGGTATCATTCACTGCCTTTCTGTATCTGTAAACTCTGGAATTCTTTGTGGGGTTTTCTTTTCGTTTTTCTTTTCTTTGTTGGGAGTTATAACTGCAGTTTATGTATCACACATATAAGAATATGTTTTGATGAATTTTCTTATACATTTTCAACATGAGAATGTCAGAATTTGTTTTATTATTGCCTATAATAAACATTAATGGCAACTCAACTCTATTTTTTTTATGGAGTTGATGCCTGTCATTACGTATTAATACATGATTGGTGGGATTAACTAGCTCGTTCTGTACATGTGCAGGATTTAATTTTGAGCTTAAGAGTTAATGCTGGTCCAGAAGTGTATTATGAGTTGAGCCTGGACGATGTCAATGCGCATGCACACTAGAGATCTGGATTAACTTTAATACGGGATTAATATTTATGGCACGTACAGAAGACGCCCTTAGGTTCTCGGCTCTGGGATAGTCAGAATGGTGGGCCTCGGACAGCACCCCTGTCGGTTACCTCCTCCTTTCCTGGGCCACAACCTGTCTCCAAGGAAAGGCCACACCACTCTGATTACCCTACAACAATCTATGGGGATTCTCCTACTTGATCTGATCTTACCTATATCATTTCCCCAAATCGCCAGCAAATGCTCAATCTTTCCAACCACATGTCTCCAAGGAAAGCCCACGCAGCTCTGAGCAAAACGATGGCTAATGAAAGAGAAATGGTCGGAGATGTCATTCTCGAATAGTGTCCCCCTCCATACAAGATATTTCATTCAGCAATCATTAGAAGAAAAAAAAACTATTAACAATTTATCTACAAGCTGTTAAACACTGAATTTTACTATATTCAAAATAAAAGTCGTAACTAATTGGCGATTTGGCAACATCGCTCCATAGTCCAACGGAAACTAGATGCGTACATGACAAACATAATTTAATTCAAATGTCAAATCAAAGACTTCGATATATATATCCATCCAGCAATCATAAAAAGGAAGAAAAAAAAAAACTAAAAATTTATCTGCAAGCTGTTAAACACTGAATTTTACTATATTCAAAATAAAAGTCGTAACTTATTAGCGATTTGGCAACATCGCTCCATGAACCAACGAAAACTCTAGATGCGCATGAAAAACATATTTGAATTTATATGTCAAATAAAAGATTTCGACATGTATATATACATTTATATGCGTATGTGTGTGTGTATGTGTGCGTGTGTGTGTGTGCGTGCATGCGTGTGTGCTTGTGTGTGTGTGTTTACGCATTCGAGAATAAGACACATGCACAAACACGTAAAGTGCCTCAAAATAAAACCTTAAGAAAATACGTTTCAGTAGAAAAATTATCAAAATCTGCAATAAGGTTTTTATGCGCGTACTTTATTAAAGCACATCTCAAAATCTCATTTTCTTTAATAACCACCATTAATTTACCTTCATTCTACAGCAACATTTTTTTTTAGTACAACACAGCTGTTTCTCTGTTTACTTCCCTCATTCTATTATCTTTAAAATGATAATTATAGCATAATAGTACATCTCTTTACACATTACGATCCATACCATAAAATGTATCACCGTGATAGATAGTTCTTTTGGCAAGTACACGTAATAAATAATCCTGCAAGGCTAACGAAGCAGAGTGAGAACCAACGCGGCAGCAGAGAACCAGCGGCGGTTCAGTCGGCGGTTTTAAGTCCCCCCCTCCCCCTATCCTCGGGGAGACCAGCGGCGGTTCACTAGGCGGTTCACTCCCCGCTCCTACCCCTGTACTTCACGGTTCACTCGGTGGTTCCAACTCCCACCCCCAACCCATCAACCCCCAACACCGCCACAGAGACCAGTAGCGGATCACTCATCGGTTCCACGAAACCATCAGCGGTTCCACCTCCCAATCCCCCTTACCCCCCTACCCTACCCCCGCCACAGACACCAGCAGCGGTTCACTGAACGGTACCAACTCCCCCTCCCGGGCCGTGGAACCAACCAGGGATAAGGCCTACCCTCCACCCCCCACAGAGACCAGCAGCGGTTCACTCACCGGTTCCATCTCCCCCACCATACCCCCAACACCACCCTCCCATACCCACCACGAGACCAACAGCGGTTCACGACTGGTTCCAACTCCCCACCCCCATACCCCTGCCACAGAGACCAGCATCCGGCGGTTCACTCAGCCGGTTCCAACTCCCCCTCCCTCTCCCTCCCTGTGGAACCAACCAGGGATGAGGCCTAAATTCCCCTCTCCCATACCCCCAACCCACCTCCGACAGAGACCCAGCAGCGGTTCACTCGCCGGTTCCAACTCCCCCCTCTCCCCACCCCAGCCGTGGAACCAACCAGGGATGAGGCCTACACCTCCACACCCACGCACCCCTGGACAGAGACCAGCAGCGGGTTCACTCACCGGCTTCCAACTCCCCCCTGCCCAGTGGAACCCACCCCCATAACCCCGCCACAGGGACCTGGCAAGCGGTTCACTCACCCGGTTCCCACCTCCCCACTCACTCCCCTGTGGACAGAGACCTACCAAAGATGACTCACCGGGAGTTCTAACTCCCCAACTCCCCATACCCCAACTCCACCTCCCATCCCAGCGGCTCACTCGCCGGTTCCAACTCCCTCCCTCCTCCAGCCGTGGAACCAACCAAGAGATGAGGCCTACCCACCCCCACTCACGCACCCCGCCACGCAGACCAACAGCGGTTCACTCCCCGGTTCCAACTCCCTCCCCCCATGGAAACCAACCATGAGGATGAGCT
>NC_091561.1:7073154-7075654 GCF_042767895.1 Penaeus vannamei | reverse complement strand
GTGTGTGTGTGTGTGTGTGTGTGTGTGTGTGTATGCATGTATGTGTGTGTGTGCGTGTATATATATATATATATATATATATATATATATGTATGTATGTATGTATGTATGTATATATGTATGTATAACCTTTCTCCTTTTTGGGTTTTCTTTGCAATACCCAAATACAATTCCTGCGAATTTACTTGCAGCCACCCTGCCCCCTCCTACCCCCCCCCCTCCTTCCAAACATACACAAGTGGCGACCTTTTAAACGAGTGGAATTTCTTGAACCCGCCTCCTCCTCCTCCACCCATTTGAGAGCCGAGTTCTGCTGGAAAATGAGGCACGATTTCTCTGCAATTGCACATGCACTATGCACTCCTTTTCAAGTCCCTCGTGCAGATTTTCTAGATAACAGCTGTAGCAAAGGAAGGCCGAAGGAAATTTAAGAAAGAAAGAATAAGTTGTAATGACGTTGGCAGCGACAGCATTTCGAATCAAAGGAGAATGGGAATGAGAAAGAGAATGGCTAACTGTCTAAGGAAGAATAGAGACTCAATAAAAGGAAAGAGTGTAGTGAAATGGGATGAAAACACACTTAAGACTTATAATAAGCCATGTGGGTTGCCCCTTCTTCGGTAAATGTTTGAAATAAGGTTAAATGGTTTATTTATTGTGATAAAATGGGTTGTATCGGTTGTTCCTTCTGTAATAAAGGCTTAGAATGAAATTAAATGGGTTGTCTACTCTGTGATAAAGTTAAAATGAAGTTATATGTGAGATCTATTATCTGATAAAGCTTAAACTGAGGTCATTAGGGTGTCCTTCCCGTGATGATTGTTAAAATGGGGATATATGGGTTGTCTATTCTGCAATAACAATGAAATTGAAGCTAGCAGGGTTACCTATTCCATGATAAGTGTTAGAATAAAGTCATTTGAGTTGTCTATTCTGAAAGGAATGTTAGATTGAGGGCATCTGACTTGTCTATTCTACGATAATGTTAACAATGGAGTTAAATGGGTTATCTATTCTGCAATAAACGTTAAATTGGGTCGTTTGGGCTCTCTATTCTGAAGTAACGGTCAAACTGAGGACATATGAATTGTCTATTATGTGATGGTGGTTGAACTGAGGTCATTGGAGTTGTCTGGTTTGTGGCAATCTAAAGCTAAAGTACTGGTATTAGGAAAGTTTATCACGCAATGACGGTTTGTTATGTAATAAGATCATGTACGTTATCTATTTCCGATAAATGTTATAAGAAAGTCATTTGGGCTGTCTATAAATCTGGAGATGAGGTCATGTTGGAGGCCTACTATCTAATAGACGTTAAAATGAGGTCATATTAGTTGTCTAATATAGGTTAAAGACTGGAATGCACTCCTGTGGGTGTCTATTCGACATTGAGTGTTAAAATGAGACCGTAAGGATTATCTATCGTCATTAAAGGTTAAAATAAGGTCATGTGGATGGTCTAGCATGTGATAAAGGTTAAAGTAAGTATAGTGCGTTACCTATCATGTCATAAAGGTTAAAATTAAATCATAGGAGTTATATCAAACCGTTTGAAGTGAGGTCATGTGTGTTGTCTGTTACAAAAGTTCAAATCAGGTCATAAGGTTTCTACAGATGATGCGATTAAGAGAGAGAGAGAGAGAGAAAGAGAAAAATGACGTGAGAGAGAGAGGGGGGTATAGAAAGAGAGTGAGAGAGAGAGCGAAAAAGAGAGAGCTTGGGTGAGAGAGAGAGAGAGAGAGAGAGCGAAAAAGAGAGAGCTTGAGTGAGAGAGAGAGAGAGAGAGAATAAGACCAGATATCCAATCCAACCAATCCTTTAAGGGAAAAAATGCCCCTTCGAGAGATAGCAGCTCGAAAACAGATGATGCGGGTCGTTGACTAATCCATCTGACATATTGACCCCTAATGGTGACGTAAAGTAAATCCTTCTTTTGGTCATCCTGTAACCAGACCCGTGAAACTGCATCATTATCTAGGAACAAATATTTAGAAAATATAATGTTTAATGTAGATAATAGGTGTGATTCCTCTGTGTTGTATTTTTATTTATTTATTATTTCTATGTTTTTATTTTTATTGATTTTTTTTTTTGGGGGGGGGCACTGTTTAAGAAATTGTACATTGTATTTGATATGAGGACTATATCATGTTTAATGTGTTTCTTTGGATAATAACAAACACCTTACCTTTTTTATCTAAATTTTAAATAGCCATTTATTAATGGACTCTAGGAAGGCACAGAAAAGGATGGTCTTCTAGTAAACTTTTATATTTTGTAGTTTTATATTAAGCAAACAATTTTGTCTTGGAATGAAAGATGCATCTTAAATTAACGTATCTAGAGGTACTAATAAATCACTTTTTAAGACTGATTTTGGGTGGTGAGTGATTACGAAAAATGAAAAGTAAAATATAGGTGAAAGAGACAGTATAAAGATACTTATATAAAATGTGTAGATACAACATATGATATAAAGATACATGAAATATTAGGATAC
>NC_091561.1:7050654-7055654 GCF_042767895.1 Penaeus vannamei | reverse complement strand
TTAAACAACCTTCACAAATACCCACATTCATTAATGTCAACATCCATTTAAAAAAACACATCCACTTAAGGTATATGCCCTTAAAATTCACATCCACATATACACACAACCAATTCGAATACACATCCACTCCAATACGCTTCCACGTCAATCCACACCCACATAAATCCACACTGGCCACCGGCAACAAGTCTTACCTACATAAATCTAAGTCAATCCCCCCTCCCCCTCCCCCCCTTCCGTTGTGTCAAGTACCTAGCGTATTTTAAGTTGTCCGAATCATATAAGCACTCAAGACTTCCGTTTTCGCTCCTTATTTTGTAGCCGTAGCCATAGCCAGTGACGAGCGCGCGATCGAACGACTCTGCTCACGGTCTTACCTCATCTTAAGTCTCAGTTGATTTATCTGTCTATCTGTCTGTCTGTCTGTCTGTCTCACTAAGCTATCTATCTATCTGTCTATCTGCTTGGCTGTCCATCTATCTATCTGTCCATTTCTCTATCTATGTCTGTTTATTTATCCATATCTATCTATCTATCCATCTAGAGAGAGAGAGAGGGAGAGAGAGAGAGAGAGAGAGAGAGAGAGAGAGAGAGAGAGAGAGAGAGAGAGAGAGAGAGAGAGAGAGAGAGAGAGAGAGAAAGGAGTAAGAGAGAGGTATGTCATCTAGAGAGAGATAACATATATCGATAGATAGATAACTAATACAAAGAGTGATTTTAGAGATTGATGAACTAAGAAAGTAATCGATTAACTAACTGATAGATAAAATATACAAATAAATACATATGACAACAAAATTTTTCAAAAGTGTTTCCACCTACGACCAAAAATGCCTGGCAGGGGAGTGTCACAGTACTTTTTTTAAACGTGGGTGTACACGCCAGATTTCGAAATAAAAACCTCTATGTTGACAGATGACAATCTCCGAATGGTCAGCTTTTCACAGGTCATATATATATGTCATGAGACTTTCAACGAGTCTTCTCTTTGTATTAGTGTTAAAACGTATAAGGCTTGATAATTACGATCATTTGAGCACGTTCATGCATCCTAGAAGGGCAATTGTATCATGGGCTCGGGGTGTAAGCACATGAATGTTCTCTATAACAAATTTCTTCCAAGTAGGTGTTGTTGTAAGCTGGTGGAATTACGTTAAATGAACTTATGGAACTATGTTATATAAAATGTATACACAAAGAGCCCGTTTGTGTGTATATATACACGTTTAAAGTACGTAACACAAAAAAACGGTATTTAAGGCAAACCCTAAAATATATTTATGTATAATACAAACAATGGAAATCAACTAAATATCATTTTCACAAGAAAACTATTAATTACTTCTTTGTTCCGTAGCAACTAGAAGCAAAGCAGAAACGAATGACACTAAATACAGACCACAGTAGACAGTAAACTATGGCTTGCATAAACTAGATACATTTCATATCATTACATAATTGATTCCACTCTCCCTACAGACCATACGCAGCAGGGAAGCAAAATGCACTGGGAAACAGGTCAGTTTATTCCTGCTGGAAGCCAATGCAATAGTGAGTGGACGCCATTCGAAAACGATGTTGGCCTTGACTTCCTTTTTTTTATGCGTGCCTCTCATTTTCCCTTCCTTTCTGAAATAGTTAAAGCCTCAACGCCATTCATCTTTTTTTTTAATTCCCCCCTTTTAATTATTATTTTCTATAGAAAGCATATCTGATGGAACACTTCTAAGCAGACTTTTGAATAGAAACACGAACATTTCACATTAACCAATCAGCTTCTTACACGTGGAAGGGGGGCGTGGCTTCTCCGTCAACCGAGCACAGGATGACTATAGTAAACAAAAGACGTTCAATGGGCTCGTGAGGGTTATACACGAAGCCGAATTGGGTCGCAAAGAAAAATAGGGTTGAAGAACAATGAAGTCTCACGAACAGCGGATTAACCATAACTGTGTGTGTTTGTGTGTATGTTTGTTTGAGTGAATGTGTGTGCGTGTGTGTGTGCTTGCTTGTGTGCTTGCTTGTGTGCTTGTTTGTGTGCTTGCTTGTGTGAGTGTGTCTGTGTGTGTGTGTGTGTACTTGTTTGTGTGCGTGTGTCTGTGTCTGTGTGTGTGTGCGTGTGTGTGTCTGCGTGTGTTTGCTTGTTTGTGTGCGTGTGTGTGTGTGTGCGAGTGTGAGAGAGACAGACAAACAGGCAGACAAACATACAAACAAACAAACAAACAAAACCAAAAGCAGCAAGCACACCCACCCACCCACCCACCAATACATACAGCACATATACCTGCACATCAACCCTCCCCCCTCCCCCCTCCCCCCTCCCCGTCTCTTCTTCTTCTACGTGTACAGCTAATCCAGATCTTTGTAGCCCGGGTCGCATTTCCCTCCCCCTCCCGAAGGAGCTGGGAACGGAGGCAGGACGGTCCCGAGACACTGCTCGCCTCCCGCCTCCTCTTTGGGCTCCTTCTCATCCTCCAGATTCTCTTTCTTGACTCTTTTTATCTCTTTTTGTTTCTCCATCTTTCCACCGGATTCTCTATCTTGCTTCTTTTATCTATATTTTTTTTTTCTCTTCTTTCCTCTAGATTCTCCCGCTTACCTCTTATATTTCTTTTTTTTCTCTTCTTTCTTCTCTGTATATATCCTCTTTTTTCACTCTCTCATGTTCCTCCGTTTCATCGTCTATTTGTTCTTCCTCCTTCCCCTTCTGTTTCTTATTCTTGTTTCTTCGCCTCATTCTATCCCTTCGTCATTTTTCTTCTTTTACTTCTTTTTCTTCTACTACTTCCGCTTCTTCTTTCTCTACCTTCGCATTTTCCTCCTTATTTCTCTTTCTCTTCACCTCTCTCCTCCTCTTTGATACTATTCCCTCACATTTCTTCTCCTTTTTCTTCTTGTTGTTTACCTACTCCTACTCCTATGCCTATCACTACTACTTTTCCTACGACTACTACTACTATCATAACTACTACTACAACTACTACTACTACTACTGCTACTACTATTACGCCTGGTACTCCTCCTACTACTACTACTACTTCAACTACTACTACTACTACTATTACTAACAATACTACTACTACTACTAGTACTTTTACAACCATTGTTAATACTATTACTTCTCATATTTCTCATTCTTTTCCACGTCTTATTCCTCTTCACCCTTCTTTGCCTAATCTTCAATTTCTTCTTTTACTTTTTCTGCTTCTTTTTCTTAATTTAATCTTATTCTTATTCCTATTCATGATCATCTTATTTTGCTTCTTTCTCTTCTTATCATTCTTATTATTTTTCTTCTTCATCCTCTCATTATCATTATTATTATAATTTTTCTCTTTTTGTTTCTTCTTCTTCTTCTTCTTCTTCTTGTATTGCTACCTTTTCTCTTGTGCTTCTTCTTCTTCTTCTTTCTTCTTCTTCTTCTTCTGGAGGGACGGTGATGCAATGGCGGCCGGGGACTCCTCAGCAAAAGTCAGCTGTTCTGACCTACCACAACAACAGCTGGGAGAGAAAGTAACAGGAGGCGAGAGTGTCATCCCTTTAATGCGGGGTTAAATCCGCTCGTCTGTGGTTGTACATAATGGCCAGGTTGTACACAGCGTCGACGATAGTGTCCGTATGATATGGGTCCGAGCACGTAGGTGTTGTATGTGTTTATCATCTGTACAGACTCGGTGTAGGACGGTGACCAGGGAAGAAATGGTGAAACTCTGTCAAATAGAGCTTATCTCAGCTGTAGATTAAAGAAAGAGGGATACAGTACGTGTAGGCTGTAGTGCGTGGACGCCTTTAGACCGGGTTAGATGTTAGGGGCTGGGAGGACTTGCCATGAGGAGTTAGAAGGGCTTTTATGTGTAGTTATATATGGGAGGTGCAGCTCTGAGGGTTTTTTTTCTTTTCTTTTCTTTTCTTTTCTTCTTTTCTTTTCTTTTCTTACGACCAGGAGTATAAAGGATATCGTTTCGTTACGGTAGTTGTCCGAAGAGTGGGGAGTACATAAGCTCTTGTACAGCAGATTGTTTTTTTTTATATAAAAGTAGGTGCAGGTGTGGCTATGGTGTAGAAGGGACATCAGCAGTTGCAGTATAGTGTTTGGAGGCTAGATGAGAGGTAGACAGCTGCAGTAGGGATTAGTCTTGCTAGTTCAGGAGCGAGGTAGTTAGTCGGATTTTAGAAGGATTTTGAGTTTTAGGCAAACAGGTGGGAAGAGAACAGAGCAGGCAACATAGGGCAAAAATAGCCAGGCAGGGAAGTAGCATGTAATAACGAACTTGAGGGGGAGGAGAAAATAAAAATAAATTAATAGAAATAAATTTAAACACTTGGTAGAATGGATGAAGACTTTATCAGTTGGATTCTATACTCTGACTTGGGGTCTTCTCTCATGTCTCATTGTAGAGTTTCTTTTTTATAACAGAAAATTGTTAAACAACAATAAGGAATTTCAACGAGATATAGTAAAAAAAAAAATACTGATGAGCTAGATTCAATTATTTAGATCAAGTAATGTGAAATCTTTATCGAATTGTCCCGGAAAATGAATGATAAAGAAAAAAAGAAAAATAAGATACAAAATACAACGGACAAGAAGTTGAACAAAACATAGATATTGAAGAAAATACTGATGAGCTAAATTCAATTATAAAGATCAGATAATGGGTAATCTATATCGAATTGTCTCGGTAAATAGATGATAAAAAAAGAAAATAATATGCATTATAAAGCCTGATCCCACTATGCACCTGTGATGATGGTGAAAGACGAATATACGGCGATCAAATTACTGTACAGAGCCAGATTCAAACATTGCATTATCAGCAGAACAGCCAAATAAGTCACGACTTGACCGGCATTTAGCGAAGATGGTGGTGAGGAAGCTAGCGGTTCTCGTGACATCTCAGCTGCAGGTGGTATAGAATGACTGTACTTAGTGACTTCATCCTCGCATAACAGCAGTGCCAGCAAACAGCATTGGCATGGGATGGAATGCTTGTACG
>NC_091561.1:7033154-7040654 GCF_042767895.1 Penaeus vannamei | reverse complement strand
GTGTCTCTGTTCTCCGTGTTCAGGTGATGGACGGGGAACATTGGCCGTGAACGCTACTGTAGATTTACAGTCAAACGTGCTGTGGCACAAACGAATACACATAGGCACGCATATGCACACATAGAGACACACACATGCACACAGCAACTGTGTGTCATTAGTGTGTGCGTGCGTGCGTGTATATATATATAGAAACACACACACACACACACACACATATATATGTGTGTGTGTGTGTGTGTGTGTGTAAACCTCCTTTCGTATATACATATATGCATAGATATATATGTATATATATGCACGCATACACACACGCATACATACACATACACTCATTCACACACATATACACACACACACACATATATATATATATATATATATATATATATATATATATATATATATATATATATATATATATATACATAAAGCTCCTTACGCATTACTGCGTGAAGCGCGATCAGCTGTGCGGGCGTCTGGCAAAGGCCCAAAATCCCGTGGGAAACCCGCGGATGACTCACTGTCTCCTTTTCTGACGTCATTCGAAGTCCCTTTCGTTTCACTTCGTTGAGAGATTATATCGTATTTCTCATTCCCTGATTATTATGAGCTTTTTTTTAGTGTGGGTTTTCTTTTTTATTGGTTTATTTAATGTTGGTTCAGTTTGTTTCTCATGTACGGTTGTTGTTTTTCGGTTTATATTGTATTATTTATTTTAGTGGAAATATACTTTTCTCGTTTCTTCGATGTGGAGCTTATATTCATACTGTGTATTATACGATAAAAAGCTCTGTTACACTATGGTTCATTTTATAGCTAATTGGCTCTAATTATTAAGCAAACGGTTGTTCATTGCATAAATCATTCAGTGGATAGCAATTACATGTTATTGATAGGATATAAAACTCCTGTACTAATTTGCGGCAAAACAAAGGTACATTGCTGTATGTAGATTTCTCTTTCTAAACAGAATAACCCTTATTACTAAACATCATTAAGG
The DNA here is from genome assembly GCF_042767895.1 of Penaeus vannamei. Classification (NCBI taxonomy): domain Eukaryota; kingdom Metazoa; phylum Arthropoda; class Malacostraca; order Decapoda; family Penaeidae; genus Penaeus; species Penaeus vannamei. The sequence continues at coordinate 7,039,651 of NC_091561.1, read as the reverse complement.
TTGAGAAATCACCTTATTTGGTTGAAAGATATTAAGCACGTTGTTCCTCCAATGAAACAGACTTGTCTCTCACCATATAAGATAATGAATCATAAATCACATAATTCAGCAACTATAGTGAATATGTCGACGATAATTATACACCGGCATCGAGACAGCCATCACCAACCGCCTCGAAAGACTCCAAACTTAACCCAGCGACTCGACCGTCCAAAATCTCTAATTGATTCTCGAGTTTAGAGGAAAGTTGCAATTCTCCTCATCAAGTCGCTCTCCAATTTATTCCCGGCCGGAGAGGGGAGGCGTGAGGGCGGCCCCGCCATAATTTCCCGGGGAAGGACACTAGAGATTCCTTCGGCCATTTACTGAGGGCGCGGAGAGGCAGAGGAGGGCGCGGCGTGTTCCTTCGTCTCCCGAGTTAATTAGAGGACGCTGGTGTTCACATATGGAGGAGGTTGATCATCCGGTCCGGCGCGGGGCTGTCAGCTGATCGGACGCGCGGTTCGTCTGCGTTCATTGTTTTGTTTTGGTTTAAGGCCTTGGGGAGGTAGGCTCTTTCAGTGCGCTTTTGTGTGGGTTTGTATATTGCACGTATATGAATATTATACACATATATACATCCATCCATCCATCCATACATACACACATATACATATATACATATATACATATATATATATATATATATATATATATATATATATATATATATATATATATATATATATATATATGTACATCTATATACATATAAACACACACACACACACATACACACATATATATACATACATATACATATATACATACATAAATACAAATAAACACATATACAAATACACACATGCATTGTGTATGTATATGTATATATACATATATATGCATGTATGCGCGCGCGAGCGCACGCGTGTGTGTGTGTGTGTGCGTGCGGGCGCGTGTGTATGTTTGTCTTTAAGTATGTATGTATGCGTGTGTGCGCACTTCTCTTTGTTAACGCAAATGCCAAGAATATCAAACCGACAAAAACAACACGGCGCGCGAGGAGACGCTGAAGAGCCAACTGTTGATATTACATTTGTTGCTGCATCAACGGAGATAATATGGAGGGCTCCTCCTCGCTTCCCGTCTTGGAACAAAGGTTAGGCTTAAGCGAGCTCCTCTTCAGAATCTGGACTGAGATATACGTCCTTGTTTCGCCGAGGCCATCCGGGCGTGCTTCCAATAATGTCAATAGCACATCTCGGATTTCTATCGTTCTAATCTTGATTAAAATTGAAAAGAAGTGATTCTGAATGAAAAGAGATTATTTGCGGGGATTTTTTTTTTTTTTTTTTTTTTTTTTTACGTTTTTACGTTTTCTGTTCTCTCCATTACGTTTTCTGTTCTCATTTTCATTTTCCATTTTCATATCCATTTACCTTTTCGTTTTCCTCTTCATTCTTTTTCCTTCTTTTTTTCCTTTACTTGATACTTGATACTCCAGCGCTCCCCAGGCAATACTTCACGGTAACGAAAACCTCCTTAAGAGTAAAATAACAAGAAAACTGCTTTATCTTTTTCCCATCGTACGTGGAGCGACTTTCCAATTAAGAGCTCAATCAATACAAATATTTATAGAGGAGCTTATATTTCAGCAGTATAACGAAGCAATATGTACGCCGGTTTTAAAATCATTTTTGAATCGTGTGTTGTTACTCCGCGTCTCACTTACATAACTGGAAAAGTTTAAGGAAAAATGATTCTAATCTCTCATATTTCAGCTATAAAATAAAGGACTGATGACTTAACTCTACGTAGTTAGCCGTTCGTAGTTCCACTTTTAAATCATTTTGACCCCAAGGAGACTTCCTAACACAAAACCTAGAGAATATTCTGTAACATCAGTAATGACAATTGATTTAGCAAATGATAACAATTTTAGCATTGATAGTTACAATTATTTATTATTATCATCATCATCATCACATCCTCATCACCAGTATCATCCTCACTATCATCATTAGCATAATCACTATCACTATCATTATTATCGGTATCATTATCATCATCATCACCAGCATCACCATCGCCATCAACACCATCATCATTATCATCATCATTATCATTATCATTACAATTATCATTATTACAAGTATCATTATCGTTATCATCATCATCATCATCATCACCATCATCACCATCACCATCACCATCACCACCACCACCACCACCACCACCACCACCACCATCATCACTAGCATATCCATTAACTAACGATCTCATTTCAGAGAACCTTCTACTTATATTAATTCACAGATAGGGAATTCTGGCTGCGATAGATGGGGAAGAAGCTGTCAGGAGTAAGAGGATGGTGAGTCAGGAGTTATTGTCAGTGGAAAGAATGTGAAGTGTATAGGTGGCTCAGGAGTTATGCTCAGTGGTAAGAGTATGCGAAGTGTGTACAATAGACGATTGAGTGGTTATTTTCAGTGGGATTCACAGTGGGGAAAAATCTAGGTGAAGTGTGAAGGTGAGTCACGGGTTATTGTCAGTGGAATGAATCTAGGTGAAGTGTGTAGGTGAGTTATGCTCAGTGGTAAACGTATAGGCGAAGTGTGTACAATAGATGAGTCAGTGGTTATTTGTGCTCAGTAAAATGTATGACGGTGGTTATTTTCAGTGAGAAAAAAATAGGTGAAGTGTAAAGGTGATTCAGTAGCTATTGTCAGTGGAAAGAATCTAGGTGAAGTGTATAGGTTATTCAGTAGTTATGCTCAGTGAATATCTAGGTGAAGTATGTACAACAGATGATTCAGTGGTTGTGTTGTTGATTGGGAAACAATCTAGGTGAAGTTTGTAGATGATTCAGTAGTTATGCTTAGTGTTATAAAAATCTAAATGTATTGGTGATTCCCTTGTTATTTTCACCGGTAAAATTCTAGGAAAAGTATATAGGTGATACAGATAAAAGTGAAGATAAAGTGTAAGATTATACTGTACTTATCCTTGCTGATAAAAATCTAGGTAAAGTGTGTAGGTGAAACAGCAATAATCCTCACTGAAAAAATATCTAGATCAACTGGGAAAGTTATTGATTTTATCTACCGATAGATAAAAAAGAGCAGTGTCAAATGATACTGCAAGGTGATAAGAGATGATGAGAGTAATGGTAAAATTGATGTCAATGATAATGATAATTGTAACAGTAGTGATGGTAATGATAATAATAGTAATAATGATAATAAAATTAATAGTGATTATGATAACAGTAATGATGATAATAATCATAGTGTGAATAATAATAATAGTGTGAATAATAATAATGATAATGGTAATTATAATGTTAATGATAGTAATGAAAATGATAATGATGGCAATTGCGGTAATAATAATAACAATACGAGCAAAATAATTAATAATTATTATAACAATGATAATGATAACAGTAATGATAATTGATAATAACAATTATGCTAATAACATAAATAATGATAATGATAATAAACGTGATTACAATAATAATGAAAATGATTATAACAATATCACCAATAACAACCATAACAACAAAGATAATAGTAAAAGTAGTAATGATTATGGTAGAAATAAAGATGATAATAAAGAATGATAATGATAATGCATATCATTATAATAATAAATACTACGCATGATGGTACTAATAGTAGTCAAGATATCATTTATGTTAATGATAATAGCAATAGTAATAAAGATAGTAATAGTTGTATTAATAGTAATATTAATAATGACAATGCTAATGATTGTAATAATAATAATAATGATAATAATAATAGGGATGATAATGATAGTGACAGTAGTGATGATAAAGTAATAGCAATATTAATAATGACAATAATAGTAATAATAGCAATAATAATAACAACAATAATAACGACAATAATAACAATGATGATAACAATAGCAACAATAATATTAACAATAAAGGTGATGATGATAACATCAATGAGAATAATAGTAATACAAACAATGATCATGATATTAAAGGCAATAGTAAAAAAGAAATATTGTAATAGCAATAATGATGATAATTGTGATGACAATGATAATAATGATGATGATAATGAAAATCATTATAATACTAACAATGACAGTAATAACAATGATAAAGATAATGATAATAGCAATAATGATAATATTGTGATGATAGGAATAGTAAAAAATGTAATAATTTTAATAATAACAATCAGTTATTGATGATAATGATAATGAAAATTAATAAAATTATTATAATAATAGGAGCAGTAGTAATAATAATAATGGTAATGAAAGTGATGATAATGATATAATTATGATAATATCAATAGAAATAATGACAATGATAATAGTGATTGTGATAAAGATAATAATGATGATAATTATGGTAAAGGTAATATTGATAACAATAATAACAATAGTAGTATTGATAGTTACTATTATTGATTATTATTATTATCATCCTCATCCTCATTACATCCTCATCATCACCATCATCATCATCATCACCATCATCATTATCATTATAACTACCATTATCATCATTATCACTATCACTATCATTATCATCATCATTATCATCATCATCATCATCATTATCACTATCATCATCATCATCATCATCATAATAATAATGAAATAAAGGGGAGAGCTAGGGGCTAGGGGGGGGGTTACTCTTAAATTAATATGTCGGATAAATCTAATTACAGGTGATTCAAACTTGTGGATCACCTGGTAGAGCCTAAACTCGCCTGACTTTATACCTGTTTTGGGAAGGGACGGCTTGAAGGATAGTAATAACATCTCATTTCTAGTAAGATTGCATAAGTTGGTGGAGGTTATCGACGTTCTTGCACATGTTTTTTTTTTTTTTTTTTTTTTTTGTGATTATGTATGTATGTATGCAATGGTAGAGTGTACTGTATGGTATTAGGTTTAATTACAATACACCGTACCATACTGAAGTACTGTGCATTATACAGTGTTGAAGACAGCACATTACAGTGCTGAAATACATAACCTAATATAATATCAACAAACAGTGTATTATGCATTATATAAATGCAGTATATAATACAATGCTAAAATACCATTTGTAACCATATTTACATATTATTAAAAAATATATATAAGGGAAATAAATTATTTATATCCTTTATTTTATTATTTAATTTACTAAATCAAAAAATGTGAATAAATAGAGCTGAAGAGACAAGAAAAGTATATATTAAGTAGAAATTAGTTTATAAACACTTCTCTGCCACTCTAAAATAGAATATTAAATATATTATTGCAGAGGGAAATTATCAAAAATGCATTTCCGTTGCATTTACTCTGTGCAGATGCAAATATCCATGAAATATAATATACAGTCTAGAAACTATTTATCTGCAGCTGTGGATCATCATGATATTGATATCAAATGACTGTAATGGTAATCATATCGCAAATGTCTGCAAATATATGATGCGAGCTTAAAAGTCTTGCTAAAAGGAATACTAATTTAGGGTCAGTTAGCTCATATTAATACTGCTGCTGTTGTTGTTGTTGTTGTTGTGTTGGTATTCAGCACGCTGTAGATGCATGATATTAAATCGCGTGGCTATAATTATTTTTGGTGCGTTTCATTTGAAAACATGGTTGAAATGAGCCCCGCCTTACAATAACATTTAGTTTTATGTCACCCTGTTTATATTCTGCCAGCTTGCATGTGCATTAATCAAGACTGTTGTTGCAAGCCAGTTACCCTTGCCCAGATATCAGTCTTTGGTATATGCAGTATAAAAAGTAATGCGAAGGTCAGTACACTACAGCTGACTACTAGTATGTAGTAAATGAATATGGCAGTATATCATGGTTATTAAAGACATATATACACGACCAATATTTTAATGAGAATTTACAGTGGCGACAGAGAACCTACTGTCATGCTTCCACACAGATATTTTTAGAGAATCCAAACCCTCATATAAGTATACACATTCTTACAGGACTACCCAGGGAAACATTCGCAAAATACATACGTACTTCGCTATAAACCCAAACACAATACAGATAAAATCCAGACAAGAACAAGAAAAGAAACTCTCTGGACACATGAATTACCATACAAATGCACGACCGATCACCCAGAGAGAGAAATACAATCGTACTCCATAGAGCATTTTCGTAGCAGCCGAGAGTGCGGCTTCGATCGACGTCGCAGCGAGGAACATGTCTGGCCAGCGTCGCCGCCGTCGCCCGCTCGGCTGCCAAACCTCGGACGCCGTTTCTGTAATCTGGGTTTAAAGAATCGCTACGGCGGGCTTACTGTGTCCTGGTCTTCGGTTGATCTGGTAAGTGGACAGGCGTGGCTGCGGTAGAAAGTGTGGGTCCGTGGGAGAGGAAATGCCGTGTAGGAGTTGGGCATTATTTGTGTTGATATACAATTATACACACACACACACACACACACACACACACACACACACACACACACATATATATATATATATATATATATATATATA
>NC_091561.1:7003154-7010654 GCF_042767895.1 Penaeus vannamei | reverse complement strand
CAAAATATAAAACAACAAAAAAACAAAACTAATTAAAAAAATAAAAATAAAATAAAATATTTAAGCCACATATATATTCCTGTTGAGGAAACATACATAACGCGGTGTTCAGTAGCAATACATATTTGCCCCACAGAAGCTGGAATTTTTCTTCGCGAAAGAGTCAGGTTCAAGACATGTGCAGGTCGGGGGCAGAGGACAAGAGCCCTGTCTACACCCTAGTGAAGGCAAGAGAGGTGTACCAGCCTCCGAGTTACACCCTGCCGGCGTGGGGCGTCGCCTACACCAGAAGGGGTAAAATGGGACACTATCAACCCCTCCACACCTCGGTCTACTGTAGCATGTACAAGTCTCATCTATGAATTGAGCAATTGTCATTCGCTTATATCAATAACAGATTGTGATAGGGTGTCTAATAGGGAGTCTATTATTAATAGATATCTAAAATTTAATGATATTTGGTGGATCTTAGCCTCGTCTGACTGTTTTTAAAATGTGTACATTTAATGTGATTTCGTAGTTATGGGAAGATTTCACATACATTCTGATCTACAATATTTATGAAGATTCCTACCATATCCTGACAGTATGACTCCGGTACTACAACAGTGAAACCTCGACATAGGTAACTAATCCATTAACACTAAAACAACAGCGAATATAGACTATATTTTGAATCTAAAGAAAATACTGGTCCAGTTAAATTACACTAATATTCAACAGAGGACAGACTAATATAGTTTCGAATTTCCATAGCAAAAATAATATACTCTTCTTATAAAACAAAATACAGTTAACTGATCCTACATAACCTGCTACTCTAAAATTCCAAACTCCTTGAAGTGTCGAGGTGTGACTGCTAATTACAACTGCTCTATTTTGACCTACTTTGATACTATAAAGGAGTGATAGGATAGAACTTGTATATGCTATGGTGTTTATTAAAGCTTAAGCTACCCCTGAAGACATGGGGTTAATCATTTACATTCAATAAAATGCTACGAACCTATCACCTAGATCTGTGGCGACCGTGGAAGAGAAAGGCTGTCTACAATCGACTTTGGGGTTCCATAGTCTACAACTGAATAAACATCTCATTTTGTCAGGGGGGGATTACAGAGAGACATTTTCTTACACAGCCCCACAGAAATTACCTTACGTCACAGCGCAAATGACCGTTAAACCTAAAATAGTGGTTGCGTTCACAATGAATGAATGCTCAGATAGCTGCCACTGCACGGCAACTTCTACGCTCGGTCCTGAAGAAAATTTGATATCGAAGCAATAATATCATGCACGAAGTATAACTGCATACTGAGTACATATATATGATTTGTTTATTTATTTATCTATTTTTGCTCACCAAAGAATTTGATGCATTGTATGAAATACTGGAGTCTCGTGTATCTGAACAATTCACCATTGGCGAACGCACCCACAAGAACAGAATGGCAAGTGGTGTGTTGGTAAAAGTGATGGAACTCTGCCCTTAGGGTCCTAAGATTTACAAGTACTTCACAGGTCCTTGCCAGCTATATTAAGACATCCTTCTTTAGCTTTGCCTCACAATCAGCAGTACAGTCACGTGATAACCACAAAACTTGTTATTGTTGTATATTTTTGCTTGTTTGTTTGTTTCTTTCAGGATATATTTGACTTTCACCTCTTGCGAGAATTTTTTTTTTTAATTCTTATTTTGAAAACTTGAAATAAATAGATAGAGAAAGAATTATCACATGTGCGTTTTCCAATTCACAATGTTCCTTTTTTTCCGCTATTATTTCCATTTTTTTATTAATTAAGGCGGTAGTTACCTCGACTGACTTCTTACACACGCCGTCGCTCCCTCTCGCCTCGTCATGGTCATTCAAAGACATGCGATTTACTCAAAAATTTCACGTATTTGATCAATTACGTGAATTTGTTTCCCACGGCTCGTTTTCTTATTTTGTTTTGTTTTACACTCGGAGCTGTTCAATGTTATTTTTTCTCGAAGATAAAAAATTAACGAGATTTGTTTTTCTTGTGCCGTTGTCGACTGAACCAATTTGTTTGTTTTTTTGTTTGTTCAGTGTGCCATTAAAAAAAAAAAAAACAATTCTTGTTATTTATATTCTATATTCCGACGTCGTCATATAACATTGATTACTTAGTCAAGCTATCTATACTGTGCACCAGTTGGCGAATACCGAAATCGTATTTAATAAAAAAGAGGAGTATATATATATCAATGAAAAAACGGAATTACTTAAGAGAAAAAGAGTTTTCATAATCATGAAGCTTTGTATGTTCACGTCAACATTATACGCTACACGGTTAATTTTTCAATATATATTCATTTGCAAATTTTCGAGAGTCGGCCACTCTGCTGGGCCACGGAGCAGAAATGAGGTAAGACAAGAAGATTTAGCACCATCATAGAAGTGGGTAAAATTCTGTTGTATGTTGTGTCCAAAGTCATTTTTTAAAAAAGATCCTGGAGTCCGTTATTTTTTTTTTACTTTTTTTTCTCTCCATATTTATTTTCATTTCCGTTTATGCAGGATTTGATGGCATTAAATAATACAAAAATAAAGTATTTTTTTAATATGTTAATTACATGTTTTGTTTTTTTGTTTTTTTATTTTAAACTATAGAGTACGGATGACCCATTTCTCTATTTAGTAATATAGGTCCGCATCATAGATATTTCAAATGTTCGTGTGTACTACTTTACTCAAGTACTAAATATCAAATAAATATTATATAATTACAAATGACATACTATAATATTGTTAAACTAGCAACCATTTGACTGAATGAATGATCTTGAGAGACATAAAATATTCTGAAATACAAAAAGGACACTTCGGACAGGGCACGGGTTTGGAATGCTGTGCTGGTGAGCGCCGGCAACTATTTCCGTTTTCTTCGTTTTGAAAATTTAACGGTTTTTTTTTTAGGGGGGGCTATTTTTTCAATTCTAATTTATTTGTTTTTTTTTCTCTAAGTTGGGGGATTGGGGTATTTTGTATTCGCGGGCTTGTTATTTCTTTTGTCTATCACGTATAGATTCTCATTTGACTAATTCAAATGGATACATATATATATAACTATATATTTTCTGTTCTTTTCATTGTGCTTTGGCTTGAAGCAAGAAATCTATATACATATCATTAAATACGCTGAATTATCATTTTCTATCTGTTTAATTGTGCTTCTTAAAGAAACATTTACTGACTTACTTTTTGGTATATACTTTTTGATATGGATCTGCTAATGATCATTCTTGTACGAGTTCCCAAAATCAAGTATGAAAAAAGTTTATAAAAAATAGAAAATATACTTCACATGATCAGAGTTATATATAAATACATAATATAAAAGTAGTCAAAAGAAGTGGTTAGTAATTACACTATATTGCTGTGAATGTCCCTTACTGAACAGTATTTATGAAAATGCCACTAAATTCACAGAATAAATGTTGATCTTTATTTCAAATATGCATAGATTCGTCTCATCATCTCGGATATTTAACTCAATCAGCCAAGAATATGTAATACTGCAGGAAATAATAATAATAATAATAGTAATAGTAATAATAATAAAAATGACAATAATAATAATGATGAAAATAAAAAATAAAAAATGAAAATATAATAAATAAAATCCTAACTTTACAATCACAAAAATAAACACATGTAAACAAATACACAACAATTTATTTGCATTTTTTAATCAACCAAAAAAGTTGCGAAAAAACACTAGTCGGTTAATAACCAAAAAAATAAATAAAAACCTATAGCATCTGGGTAACTCGTAAGACTTCTTTCAATGAGAAGGTCATCTATTTGTCTCTTATTTCGATGAATTACTACCGTTAACACATATTACACATATTCACTTTCCTTGCTAACTGGAAATTTATCGGAAACAGAAACATTATCAGTTTTAAAGCATAAACTACAGAATGCGTGTGCATGCGTGTTGATTGTTCAGTGGTGTGTGTGTGTGTGTGTGTGTGTGTGTGTGTGTGTGTGTGTGTGTGTGTGTGTGTGTGTGTGTGTGTGTGTGTGTGTGTGTGTATCTCTGTGTGTGTGTACCAGTGTATGTGTATTTATGTGTGCGTATCCGTATGTGTATCTGTGTGCGTATCTGTGTGTGTGCACGCGGGCGCTTCTTTGGTTGTCACAATAATTTGGATCTTCCACTTTTCTGCCTGCATGTGGCGCATTCTAGTTCTTGTGCGATAGATGATGTCTTCTGTGAGGTATTTCAGGCCAAATTCTATACAGTGTTGCCAGAACGATGATTTGCAATGAAAGATCTCGCGATAGTCAAGACCGGCCGGCGCTTCTTCGGCTTGCCTTCAGGGTGGCAAACCTTCGAGACACGTAAATCTTATTATTTAAATTATCACCGCCCTTTCTCTTTCCTTTCTCAGCTGATCGGTAATACACACTTTTTATTTTTTTATTAGCTGGTGTGGATGTAGCCAAGCGCCTACTTGAGGTACACATCCGAAGGGAATCAATACTGGTTTGCATCTAATTTCTCTCTTTTTTTGTAATTCTTTTCCAGGGGATTGGATCTTACGTACATCCATAGACATAAGTTCTCTGTCGTAGGTTCTCTGTCGATTCTGACTGTTCGAGAGCCACAGTTTCTTCGGATGTTTCGAAGCAAGTAAACTGCTGAACTACACACAAAACTTGAGTCGACGGGACGCGGTTCCTTACTAGTTACGGGACTCGAACGTTAATAGCTTGTTGAGGTGGTGGTGACGGTGAAGGACCGCCATGGTAAGCCCGTTGTCACCAGCGTGGTTATTCCGTGCCTCAAATAACATGGCAGTGGTACAGAAACCTTACATTAACGTTTTATGTACAGCGCTAGACATCAGTATTACAACAGTACACAGTATGCATCCTTACTGATACATGGAGACGTTTTGTACATTTCAAGATAAAATTCTACCTTTTTTTTATTATTCAACTTAAGGTTGTGGTTACTTTTATGTCGTGAAATTCGAATGAGAGACGAAATGAAAGCAGTTAATTAAGTTTCCTTTTGGTTTACTTCAGCATTTATGGGACTATATCTAAATCGCAGAATAAACAACACCAATGTAAAATACTCACTGGTATATTTGAAGGCAACCACTCAAATACGGAAACACATTGTCCATAGTCATTCTCCATTACATAGGTTCGCCACGTGCGGGCGACGAAAAATAAAAATAAAAAATAATTAAAAAAAACTTATATTCTACACTGTACACAAAATAACACGAGTTTTGGGGGGCCATTCTTTCCCGTTTTTAGTCGCATGTTATCATGTCCTGTTTAGGATTATGATAATCCTAGCGTCCCGACCTTCTTCATAAAACTCGTGATACATTACCATAGAATTTCTTTTTACACACATCCACTGAAAACATAACCTCATCTCCGAAAGGATATATCTGTACATAATGAAATCTGGATTGCTCGAAAACCTTCCATGTTTCCTCAGATTTAGATCAACGGTGCTGCTCGAACCCGACCGCGGGGCCGCTTCCACACTTCACTTCACTGTGGTCTTCTTGCTTCACGGGTTGCGGGGAGGGGGGGGGGGGTCAGGAAGCAAGACTGACGCTCTCCAAGTCTGTCAGTCCTTGAGTACCTCTTGTACTTGTCGAATTTAAAACTTGGTCACCCGAGACTGCGGAAGGTCAGAGGTCAAGCTCAGGTCACAGATGAGGAGGAATGCGCCCTCTCAGAGGCACCTCACCCTCGGAGGAGGAGGATGCTGCCCGACCTCACTGGTGCCTCTTCATGTGGAGAGCGAGGTGGTCCGAGCGGGAGAAGCAGCGGCCGCAGTGGTGGCACTTGAAGGGCTTCGCACCTGTGTGTTTACGGAAGTGCCGCGTGAGTTCGTCGGACCTCGCGAACCGCCACTCGCAGCCCTCCCAGGAACACCGGTACGGCTTCTCCCCTGAAACACAAAGACGAGTTAGAGGCGGGGGCGGCTGGAGGCACGCGGGGGGGGGGGGGTGGGGTGGCGGAGGGGCGAGGGAATGGGGGAGGAAGGGGCGTTACATGGGGGGGAGGAGGGTGGCGAAGGGGCGAGGGAATGGGGGAGGAAGGGGGGTTACATGGGGGGGAGGGGGGTGGCGAAGGGGCGAGGGAATGGGGGAGGAAGGGGCGTTACATGGGGGGGAGGGGGGTGGCGAAGGGGCGAGGGAATGGGGGAGGAAGGGGCGTTACATGGGGGGGAGGGGGGTGGCGAAGGGGCGAGGGAATGGGGGAGGAAGGGGCGTTACATGGGGGGGGGCAAAGGGGCGAGGGAATGGGGGAGGAAGGGGCGTTGCATGGGGGGGAGGGGGGTGGCGGAGGGGCGAGGGAATGGGGGAGGAAGGGGCGTTACAGGGGGGGGGGCGAAGGGGCGAGGGAATGGGGGAGGGGGGGGGTTATAGAAATCATATTTAAAATAATGATAATAATTGGATGAAATGACAATGGTGGGAATACATGTCTTTATATGGTGGATGATGTTTATAGAAATCATATTTAAAATAATGATAATAATTGGATGAAATGACACTGGTGGGAATACATGTCTTTATATGGTGGATGATGTTTATAGAAATTATATTTAGAAAAATAATAATAATTGGGTGATATGACGACACTGGTGGAAATAAATAGTGGTTAACGTTTACAATTATATTGGAAAATATTAATATATATAAGAAATGACGAGATGGGTGGAAATAAATACCTTACATGGATGGTGGGTGACGTTTACAGAAATAGTATTCAGAAATTAAATTAAACAAATTAGATGAAATGGCGAGACGGGTGGAAATAAATGTATACATGGTGGTTGATGTTTGAGGAATAAAAAGAAAAAAAAAAAAGAACTGTGTAATGACAATAGGCTAGTGGGAATAAATATCCTTACATGGCGGTTGATGTTTACAGAAAAAAAAACGGAAAATAAAGAAACAAAATAGAAGGGCGGAAAGATGAGCAACTGGTAGGAATGAACAGCTTGATATTTAAAGAAGGGAAGAAAGATAAAAAGAAAGAAAGAAAGAAGAAGAAGAAAAGGAGGAGGAGGAGGACAGGGGCGGGGGAGGAGGTGGAAGAAGAAAAAGAAATATATATATATACGTACATATAAAACTTAAAAACGAATTGAAACGATGAGAACACAATGACAAAATATTCAAAATCCCCCAAACATATATTTTTGCAGAAAGAGAACCCGCAAGATAAAATATTTTAGACCGGTTTCCCTCCACAACGCGGGAAAACATTGAATGCCGTATCCCCTTCGTCGCCAATGAGCTTAACCTTAAAATTAAAATGGAGATTAAACTTATTTTCTTTTCTTTTTTTAATATTATGTTCACTTGATTAAACTGACCCTCGTTAATCATGGCAGTATTATGTTGTTGTTTTTTTATTATTTCGGTGATATGATGCGAGTGAGAGGATGAAAGAAAAACAAGGTTAACGATAAGATGTAATCTGA
>NC_091561.1:6995654-6998154 GCF_042767895.1 Penaeus vannamei | reverse complement strand
CTTTTGCTCTTCTCCGCAGACCTTGTGGTGTGTCTGGGACCGCCCGAGGCACCTGATCAGATTGGGGAACGGAGGGAGAGTTGAATAAGTAAGGGGAAAAAGAGGGGTAAGGAGAGAGGGGAGAATGGGGGAAGTGGGGGAGGGTGTGTGGATGAGGGGGGGGAGGAGGAGGGGGAGGGTGGGTGGAGGAGGGAAGGAGGAGGAGGAAGGGAGGAGGAGGAGGAGGAGGAGGAGGGGGAGGAGGAGGAGGAGGAGGAGGAAGAAGAAGGAGGTGGAAGAGGGTAAGGAGGAGGAGGAGGAGAAGAAATGGAAAGAGGAGGAGGAGGAGAAGGAGGGGGAGGAGGGGAAGAAGAAGCAGAAGCCGAAAAACAAAAAAAGGGGGGGGGGAGGAGGAGGAGGGCGAAGGTAAGGACAGGGGGGAGAGAAGATAGAGGGGAAAGAAAGGGAAATAACGCGAAGGAAGAGTGGAGCTGAGTAAAACACACACAGGGATAATGATCATGGTCTTGGATATGGTGATGTGATGATGGTGATGTGAAGGAGAGAATGACGATGGCGGTGAGATGGGATGGTGATGATAATGGGGACGATGATGATGATGATGAAAATGGATGATATTGATGATGACAGTGGTGGTGGTGGTGGTGGTGGTGGTGGTGGCGGTGGTGATGGTGATGATCTCGTTTCTCACCCTTCCCTCCCTCCCCTTCTCCTCTTCTTCCTCCCTCGTTCGTCTATCGTCCTTCCCTACATATCTCCTTCCCTTCCTCCTCCCTTTCCTCTTCCTCTCTCCCTCTTTCGTCTCTCGTCCTTCCTTCCCTCCCTCCCCTTACCTCCCCCCTCTTCCCCACTCCCCCCAGCCCCTTCCCCACTCCCCCCAGCCCCTTCCCCTCTCCCCCCCAGCCCCTTCCCCACTCCCCCCACTCCCCCTCTCCCCCTCAGGCTTCGAGGCGAGCGAGCGAAGGGGAAACTCCGAGACGAGGGGAAGCCAGCAGCGACGGCGGAGGGGGTGAGGCGAGGAGGAGGCGAGCGTCACCCGAGGAGAGGGGAAAGTTGGTGAGGCGAACTCCGTGAGGCAAACGAACTTGTGGGAAAGATAATACGGGGAGGAGTTCGAGAGAAAGGAGGGGGGTGGGGAGAGGGGGGAGGGGAGGGGGTATTTTCTTGGAGGGGGGAGGGGGTATTTCCTTGGATAGTATTTCCTTGGATAGGGGGATGGGAGGGAGGTATTTTCTTGGAGGGGCGGGGAGAGGGTATGTTTTCTTGGAGGAGTTGGGAGGAAGGAGAGGTGTGTGATAAGGAGTTGGGAGGAAGGGAGGGGGGAAAGGGGGGTATGGGGTGAGTGTGATGGCTCGCGTGGGATGTTGCATGTGGTTGAAGATGATTGAATAAGGTTTGGTCTACATTCTCTCTCTCTCTCTCTCTCTCTCTCTCTCCCTCCTCCCCTTCTTCTCCCTTCCTCCCTCTCTCTCTCTCTCTCTCTCTCTCTCTCTCTCTCTCTCCCTCTCTGTTTCTCTCTCTCTCTCTCTATCTATCTATCTATCTATCTCTCTATCTATCTATCTTTCCCTTTAATGATCATTTTAATGATAATGACATCGACAACACATTTCTAAATACACACACACAAAAAATCAAACAATAACACCTTTTCCTCAAAAATCAAATCATCTAAAACACACATCATAAACATCCACAAACATTAATAAATTCCTAAAACCACATCATACACATCCATAAAGCAACTTTCGTTATCCCGCCGACACGTGACTACAACCATTTTTCTTGTTACTTAGGAGAGGAGAAAGAGAGAGAGATAGAGAGAGAGAGTGAGAGAGTGAGAGATAGAGAGAGAGAGAGAGAGAGAGAGAGAGAGAGAGAGAGAGAGAGAGAGAGAGAGAGAGAGAGAGAGAGAGAGAGAGAGAGAGAGAGAGAGAGAGAGAGAGAGAGAGAGAGAGAGAGAGAGAGAGAGAGAGAGAGAGAGAGAGAGAGAGAGAGAGAGAGAGAGAGAGAGAGAGAGAGAGAGAGAGAAAGAGAGAGAGAGAGTGAGAGAGAGAGAGAAAGAGAGAAAGAGAGAAAAAGAAAGAGAGAGAGAGAAGAGAAGAGAGAGGCAATCAGATAAAAAAGAAAGAAAGAAAGAGAAAGAGACAGAAAGACAGACAAACAGACAAAGACAAACACAAACAGACAGACAGACACCGAGATCCCCCGTCACGATTCCTCCAGACCCTTTCTCCTTCAGCGTCGGTCTGTCGGCCTCCTCGTCCACTAAGTCCAAATTCCAAATTCCTTGTAGGTTTTCTGGCCGGCGAACGTAATTCCATTTCCCTTCTTCCTCTCTTCGTCTTGTTATTAACGTTTTCTTCTTCTTCTTTTTTTTTTCTTGTCTTTGTCTTTTTGTCTTGTTATTAATGTTTTCTTCTTCTTCTTTTGTTTTATTTTCTATTTGTCTTTTTGTCTTGTTATTAACGTTTTCTTTTCTTTTCTTCTTCTTTTTTGT
>NC_091561.1:6985654-6988154 GCF_042767895.1 Penaeus vannamei | reverse complement strand
ACTTACTCGGTCCTAAATTCCTTTGTGTCATGTCACCAGCTGCCTTCCTGAGACTGTCCAGGAGGAGGTTGCCGCCGCGGGGGCTACTCAAGCACAAGAGGCTCTTTAAATGCTTCGCTTGTTTGTGTGTTTGTTTTTGTGCTGGTTTGGCTGTTTAGGGGTTGGTGCGTTTGTGTGGGTTTGTGTGTGTGTGTGTGTGTGTGTGTGTGTGTGTGTGTGTGTGTGTGTGTGTGTGTGTGTGTGTGTGTGTGTGTGTGTGTGTGTGAGTGTGTGAGTGTGTGAGTGTGTGTGTGAGTGTGAGTGTGAGTGTGTGTGTGTGTGTGTGTGTGTGTGTGTGTGTGTGTGTGTGTGTGTGTGTGTGTGTGTGTAGAGAGAGAGAGAGAGAGAGAGAGAGAGAGAGAGAGAGAGAGAGAGAGAGAGAGAAAGAAAGAAAGAGAGAGAGACAGAGACAGAAACGGAGATAGAGAGAGAGTGAGTGAGAGTCTGTTTCGGGTTGCTTTATATTTCACTCTGGCATCAAAAAGCTTCGCAAGAATCTTACATGGATTACTCCGCATACGTTAATTTGTGACCGAGAAGTTTTATTTGCTTAAAGCCTTGCATTCATGGAAACAGATGACAATCAAGCGCTGTTCCTAACTTGCCTTCAAGTTAAGACGCTTGCTTGATTTCATATGAATAAAACAAAATAATAGAAATAAAAAATCAAGCTATTTTGACGACAGTGCACTGAAAATACACAATATATATATTTTTTTTTCGCGGGGCCGAGAAACTCCACCAATCATTCACAACATTTCCCATTCAGCCTGGAAAATACCCCGCGTAATGACGATTTTATTTGCGTGCAGCGCCTTGCTTACGTTCCTCGGGAGACACACACGCGCGCTCTCTCTCATCTCCCTTTCCACACCGGGTCGTTTCATCTCCCGATTAGTAAGGGTTTCGATGCCACGTTCCTCCTCCTCCTCCTCCTTCTTCCCTTCCCCCCTTCCCTTTTTATACGATCGCTCCTCCTCCTCCTCCTTCTTCTCTTCCCCCTTTCCCTTTTTATACGATCGCTCCTCCTCCTCCTTTTGTTTGCTCGCAGGATTTCCCCGTCTCTTTTGATCTCTTGTTTTCCCCTCCTCCTCCAGCCGCGGCGGTCGTCCCTCTCCCATCCACGCCGTAAGGACTACACCCCCCCCCCCCCTTCGGTTTCCCTGAGATCGGCGCCCCTTCCACCTGTTATGACTCTTTCGATCCGCGGCATACGTGTCCCTCTCCCACCTGTTATACCCCCTGTTTCGCTTTTATTTGCGCAATGGCTTTCCCTCCCAGCTATTATGATCGCTGTTTCCCCTCTCGGCGAATAAGCCGCGGCGGGACGCGCTTTGCATTGCAAATTGACGCGGGACATTCATGGCTGCAAATCGCATAAGAACGTATATATATATATATTCTTTCATGTATACACGCGCACGCCGGCACCTACACGCACACACCCTCTCTCGCACACGCACACGCGGCATGGATGTATATATGCAAAGTGGTTTAAGCTACTGTGGCCGCGATTTGCATGGTCGTGCCAACACCTCACCTTCCTGCCATTCCTTCGTTCCCAGGCTTTTGGAACGGCGCGGCAAACACCCGGATCGGCCGACGTAAAAGCCCAAAGTCTAAACCCGGCGTAATCTTGCGTAATTCCGTAATTTAGAAGGACGTGGGCGTAGGGAATCGCAGCGAAAACGAAATACGAAGGGAAGTTTTGAAGGATATCGGTGGGCGGTTTCGGGGGCTGTTTAAAAAATAAAAGCCGAAGGGAAATCGACAATGAAGTGGTTTTGTTATAAAAAAAATAATAATAATAAAGAAAAGAGAGAGAAAGAGAGAGAGAAAACGTGATTTCGGCTTTTCCTTCGGAGGTCTTCGAAGATCTCAATTATCGAAAGAAAATAACAGTGGAAGAAGAAACGACGTAAGTCTCGAAATCTATGCATGGTTACCGTGCATCAATAGGAAGAAGAAGACATGGAGGAAGAGGAGGAAGAGGTAATAGAAGAAAAAGAAGCAGAGGAAGTAGAAGAAAAAGTAAAATGAAAACAAAAATGTAAAGATCAAAAATAAAAAGAAGCTTAAAAAAAAAGAAGAAAAAAAAAAAATAACAAAACGAAAAAAAAATCGAAAAGAGAGGCCCCCGGTGCTCTGATGAGAGCCCCCAAAAACCCCTCCACCCCACCCCACCCTTCCCCCACACCGCCCCGCTGTTTCCCATCCGCACTGAATAACACTCTCGGTATTTGTGTACTGGCGAGATAGCGGTCCCAATTACCATTAGAGAAATCCGCCGAAGATACGGGGATCTGTCGTCGCTTTTTACGGCGCGTCGATTCTTGTGTTTTCCGGTGTAACTCAAAAAAGAAAAGGAAAAGAAAAAGAGAGAGAGAGATAAATAGAATGAGAGCGAGAGACATAAATTGAAAGAGAGCGAGAGACATAAATTGAAAGAGAGCGAGATACA
>NC_091561.1:6958154-6973154 GCF_042767895.1 Penaeus vannamei | reverse complement strand
GAGGGGGAGAGGAGAGAGGGTGAGGGGGAGGGAGGGAGAGAGGGGGAGGGAGGGAGGGAGAGGGGGAGGAGGGAGGGAGGGAGGGAGATGAGACGAGATGCGAGAGGGAGAGGGGGAGGGAGGGAGGGAGGGAGGGAGGGAGGGAGAGGGGGAGGGGGAGGGTGAGAGAGGGGGTGAAAGGGAGAGGGAGAGAAAGGGAGATGAGACGAGAGATGCGAGAGGGAGGAGAGGGAGAGGGGGAGGGAGGGAGGGAGGGAGGGAGGGAGGGAGGGAGGGAGAGGGAGAGGGAGAGGGAGAGAAAGGGAGATGAGACGAGATGCGAGAGGGAGGGGGGGAGAGGGGGAGGGAGGGAGGGAGGGAGATACACAGGTAGATGGATAGATAGATAGATGGATAGAGAGAGAGAGAGAGAGAGAGAGAGAGAGAGAGAGAGAGAGAGAGAGAGAGGGAGAGGGAGAGGGAGAGGGAGAGGGAGAGGGAGAGGGAGGGAGAGGGAGGGAGGAGGGAGAGGGAGAGGGAGAGGGAGAGAGAGAGAGAGAGAGAGAGAGAGAGAGAGAGAGAGAGAGAGAGAGAAATTATACATAGTACAAAAAACGAAAAAAAAAATGAAAAAATGAAAATAAATATATACCCACAAAACACCCATAACAATAAAAAAAAACTCAAACAAAAGACAGTACGAAAAAAACGAGAAAAAAAGACCAAAAAAAAAAGGGGGGGACCAAACCATCCTCCTCCCCCCAAAAAAAAGTGTCGGGCCGAAGAACCCAGGCCGCTCCCCGACAACCAGACTAATTTTCCGAACCGTTAACCCCGCGACTGGAGCTACTCATCTCCCTCCCTGGGCCGAGGAGGGGGAAAAGGAGGGAGGAGGAGGAGGAGGAGGAGGAGGAGGAGGAGGAGGGAGGAGGAGGAGGGAGGAGGAGGAGGAGGGTGGAGGAGGAGGAGGTGGGTGGAGGAGGAGGGAGGAGGAGGTGGAGGAGGAGGAGGTGGAGGAGGAGGTGGAGGGAGGAGGAGGAGGAGGAGGAGGAGGTGGGAGGAGGAGGAGGAGGAGGGAGGAGGAGGAGGAGGAGGAGGTGGTGGTGGAAGTGGTGGAGGTGGAGGGGGAGGAGGAGGAGGAGGAGGTGGGAGGGAGGAGGAGGAGGGGAGGAGGAGAGGGGGGTGGGGAGGAGGTGGTGGTGGTGGTGGTGGTGGGGGGAGGAGGAGGAGGAGGAGGAGGAGGAGGAGGAGGAGGAGGAGGAGGAGGAGGAGGAGGGGAGGTGGAAGAGGAGGAGGAAGAGAGGAGGAGGAGGAGGAGGAGGGAGGAGGAGGGAGGAGAGGAGGAGGGAGGTGGTGGTGGTGGTGGTGGTGGTGGTGGTGGTGGTGGAGGAGGAGGAGGAGGAGGTGGGAGGAGGAGGAGGAGGTGGGAGGAGGAGGAGGAGGAGGAGGAGGAGGAGGAGGAGGAGGTGGAGGAGGAGGAGGAGGAGGAGGAGGAGGAGGAGGAGGGAGAAGGAGAAGAAGGAGAAGTAGAAGGAGAAGGAGAAGGAGAAGGAGAAGGAGAAGAAGGAGAAGAAGAAGAAGACGAGGAGGAGGAGGAGGAAGAGGAGCTGGATCGGAAGGCCACTCGATGCCCGCACGCCCGCACGCACAGGCAAGGAACTCTTACATGTAAACACGTTTGCCTACCTTTATCTACATCTACGCTCGAGCGTTCGCATGCATGTACGTATGCACGCGCGCGCGCGCGCGCTGGTATGCACACACAATATTAGCAGAGAAAGGGAGGGGGAGGGAGGGAGGGAGAGGAAAGAGAAAGAGAGAGAGAGACTGAGACAGACAGAGAGAAATATTAATAAGAACATCAATCAGAAAGATCCCCCACCTAACACACACACAATAGCAAAACAAAAAACCGATTAAAAAAAAAAAGAAAAAAAAAAAAAACTCGGTTTATGACGTCATAAATCCGATTGATCAAAACCAACAATGACACCCTCCCCCTCCTCCCTCTCCTCCCCCTCCTACCCTCCCTCCCATCCCCTCCCAACCCCTTCCCTCCCATCCCCTCCCCACCCCACCCCTTCCCTCTATCCCTCCCCTACCCCCTACCCCTACCCCCCCAACCGCCAATCCTCACGAAAATGAGGGTGACCTCGCTTAATCGCGGCAATAGTTTCGCGAGAGGGGAGATAAGGGCACGGCCGAAGACGATGAAGAAAGACCGATTCCGGATAATGATATTCCAAGCACGGGCTCTCTCGGTGGCGGACCTGACACAGGGGCGCAGTTAGCCCTTTCCTTTGGGCATGATGGGCTTAATGCTGTTCTTGGGAATGGGAGGGAGTGGTGAGGGGGGGTGGGGGGGAGGCAGGGAGTGGGGAGGGAGGGGAAGGAGTGGTGAGGGAAGGAGGGGTGAGGGGGAGGGGGGAGGGAGTGGTGAGGGAGGGCGGGGCGGTTCTCCGGTTCGTGTCTCCTGCTTCTCTCTTTCTTTCTTTCATTCTTTCTCTCTCTTGGTCTTGGTCTCTCTTTCTCTTTCCTTCTCACTCACTTTCTCCCTCTCTCTTTCTGTCTCTCTTACTTTCTCTCTCACTTTCTCTCTCTCTCTCTCTCTCTCTCTCTCTCTCTCTCTCTCTTTCTTTCTCTCTCTCTCTCTCTCTCTCTCTCTCTCTCTCTCTCCTCCTTTGATCTTTGGTCTGATTCTACCCCATGACCTCTCCCTGTCCATCGGTTAAATCCCTGCCCATGGCTTCCCCCTGCCCCTTGGTTTACCCCCGTGTCCCCTGTCCCTTGGTTTAACATTCCCCCGTGTCCCCCTTGCCCCCTGCCCCTTGGTTGATGTCCCCCCGTGCCCCCCTTGACCCCCTGCCCCTTGGTTGAAGCCTCCCCCGTGCCCCCTTGACCCCTGCCCCTTGGTTGAAGCCTCCCCTGTGCCCCTTCCCCTTGGTTGAAGTCTCCCCCGTGCCCCCCTGCCCTTTGGTTTAATTTCCCCCCCTGCCCCCCTTGACCCCCTTGCCCCTCTGTTTACCTCTGGCCCCAGCGCAGCCTCTCGGGCGAGCGCGGGCGCCCACTAACCTGTGTGTGTCCGCTGGTGGGCCTTGAGGTGCGAGGATTTCGTGTAGACTTTCTTACAGCCTGGGAAGAGGCACTTGTGCACCCGTCGCTTGGCATCCGGGGACGAGTCTGCTGCCCGAGCGTGCACGCCCATGCTCATGTCCCGGACGCCCATACTGAGGCTACTGCTGTTGTTGCTGCTGCTAGTCTTGAGGGGCAGGGTGGTGGCGAAGGATATAAACTTTGGCACTTGTGAGCGAGCGTGAACCTTGAGGAGTGTGTGAGTGTGAGTGACCGGAGAGGTTTCGGGGGAGGAGGGCGGGGTCAGCGTGGCGATGTTGGGCGCCGACTTGGCCGTCAGCAGTTTCGTTGCCGCAAAAAAAGATGTCCCTGACCCTCGCCGCACGCCCGCCTCCAGGCGCGAGTCGGCGGCCATGTCCTCGGAGGACG
Organism: Penaeus vannamei; assembly: GCF_042767895.1. Classification (NCBI taxonomy): domain Eukaryota; kingdom Metazoa; phylum Arthropoda; class Malacostraca; order Decapoda; family Penaeidae; genus Penaeus; species Penaeus vannamei. Next base: position 6,969,674 of record NC_091561.1, on the reverse strand, counting down.
CCCACGAGATGAGAGCCCGGCCCCGAGTGGGACTCTGGCCGCCGACGCTCACGGGGGCCTCGAGGTCGCCCTCCAGGGAAGCCAGCGACGAGGCCGACGAGGAGGACGACACGGACACCGAGTCCAGCGACCGCTCGGAGCCGCACATGTCGTCCTGGCTGAGGGGGTCGTCCAGGTCCTCCAGGGGCTCGCTCTTGACTACCACCTCCTCCTCCTGCGGCTCCGGCTTGCAGGGCTCCTCCCCCTCGCAGGGCTCCTGCTTGATATTCAGGTCGGAGCTGAGAGCCTCAGTCTTGACCTTGACGAGCAGCCGGGGATGTCTGCCGCCCTTGATGGGCCTCCCGAGCTTGGTGTAGAGGCGCACAGGTGGCGACGGCGAGTCGCGGGGGCACTCCTCGTACGAGCTCTGCCACGGGAACTCCAGCTCGCAGCCGCCCAGCTTCCGGCCGCCGACCTTGGCCCGGGGCTCGTCCTTCAGGTACCGGTCCATCTCGTAACAGTTCTGGAAGGAAACGCACGGCGTTACTACAGGGAAGCAGCTCGGGGAATAACAAAACAAACATGCAATGGAGTTGAATACATTACAATATCAAATAAGTTCTGGCGGATACAATGTCTGGTATAACAAATCAGCATTCTGTTTTATACCTGAAGGTTAAAAAAGTCAATCCACAAAATAAAATCTCGAACGATTATGCAAACTCACAAGGTAACTCGTTTGAGTAGCATCTATTTGCACAACTTTTTTTTTTTTATTTCTCGATAATACAACATCCCAAAACCCGCCAGCAGCATTCCGCTGACTATGCTGAAACGCCGAATCCCACACAGCTGTCCTTGCGTCCATTTCAAGGCATTAAAAGCATTATCCTGGCAATTTCTGGCCTCTCTACAACACGTAAATTCTTCCCACAACCTCAAATGGCAACGTCGGTGTGAAATAGATTTCTCTTAAAGTTTCGCACATCAAAGCACTTTGCAGATCGCGCCAAAGACAACTTGTAAGAAAAGCCTGCTGCTTGGAGAACTTCGAAACTCAATTCCATATTAAAGAAGTGAAATATATTTGTCTCGCGCTGAAAACGATTCAATACTGTGTCATTTCATATATTCGTGAGGTATTTTTATCTTTATCAGCAACGGTTGTAGGGTTGTTATTGCTATCATCAGAGTTCCTGTTACTCTTATAATTCGAACCTTAATTATAACTATTATGATTATCACACTAACCATCATTAGTTTCGTCACTAAAGTTGTAAATACACCCGGAATAATGACAAAGCAATAAACAAAAGAAAAACAAACAATCAAAAAATCCAATATTGCTGACCAATGATTTGAAGATTCAAGGATAATTAAGTAAGATTTATCTTAGAACGACAGAAAATCAAGAAGAAATCCATCACAGGAAAAACAAAAAACAAAAAGCTCTCTCTCTTTCTCGTTCTTTCTTTCTTTCTCTCTCCTTCTCTGTCGGTCTGTCTGTCTGTCTGTCTGTCTGTCTGTCTGTCTGTCTGTCTGTCTGTCTGTCTGTCTCTCTCTCTCTCTCTCTCTCTCTCTCTCTCTCTCTCTCCATCTTTCTCTTTCACTCTCCCTTTCCCTCTCACTCTCCTTCTCTCTCACTCTCCCTTTCCCTCCTCACTCTCCCTTTCTCTCTCACTCTCCCTTTCCCTCTCACTCTCCCTTTCTCTCTCACTCTCCCTTTCTTTCTCACTTTCCCTTTCTCTCTCACTCTCCCTTTCTCTCACTCTCCCTTTCTCTCTCTCACTCTCCCCCTTTCTTTCTCTCTCACTCTCCCTCTCTCTCCCTTTCCCTCCTCCCACCCTTCCTCCCTCCCTCCCTCCTTCCTCCCTCCTCCCTCCCTCCTTCCTTCCTCCCTCCCTCCTTCCCTCCCTCCCTCCCTACCCCCTCTCTCTCTCTCTCTGAAAAAAAAAGAAAAATAACCACTTTTGAGAAGACGCACCGACAAGGCCATGACTTTACACACAGCCGCAAAATCATGTACTTCTCCCGCGTTCAATATCGCTCCCAGCAGAGACATTAATAAACGAAAGGTTACGATATGCTTATGCTCCGTAAGTTAAATAAGTAAGGTAAATAATCACCGAAGAATGGAAGCTGTTCGGGGCAGTCTGCTTTCTACCCCTCGACTTTCGCCATAGCTCATCATCAAAGAAGAAGAAGAAGAAGAAGAAGAAGAAGAAGAAGAAGAAGAAGAAGAAGAAGAAGAAGAAAAAAAAAAATGCCAAATAGCGGAACGTATTACCACGTTACTCCAAAACACACGTTTCTGTTGTAGCCGTTGCAGCTGCCGTTCGTTCCCCCCAAACTTCCCCTTCCCAACCCCTCCAATACCCCCCTTCCTCCCCTTCGCAACCTCTCCAATACCCCCTCCCCTTCCCAATCCCCCTCGCCCTTCCCAACCCCTCCAACCCCCTTCCTACTACCCTCTCCCTTCCCACCCTCCTCCAACCCCTCCCTCCCCTTCCCACCCCTCCAACCCCCCTCCCTCCCTTCCCCACCCCCTCCAACCCCCAAAGATAAGAGCTGTGTCAACACGAGTAACTTTACAGCAGTGGTACTCGGCCTGTGGCGGCCATAGCGTGGACAGGGGCAGAGCGAGTGCAGCTGCAGCCGGCTTGTTCATTAACTACATTAAGTTGAAGAATCTAGACGCCTACTTGAGTGCCTCGGGGTAGCGGGGACGTCGTGCTTGTGCTGACCCTGTGTGTGTGTTCCTACTCCTGTGAGAGGAGAGTTGGGACACTTTTCAGGGGGATTGCGCGAGAGGTGTGGCCAACGGAAGGTCCTCCTGCCATAGCTTCTAGGAAATTAAATTCTATGGATATTTTTTTTCTTTCCTTGTTTCTTTCTCTCTTTCTTTCTGTTTCTGTTTCTCTCTCTCTCACTCTCATTCTCACTCACTCACTCACTCACTCACTCTCTCTCTCTCTCTCTCTCTCTCTCTCTCTCTCTCTCTCTCTCTCTCTCTCTCTCTCTCTCTCCCTCTCTCTCTCTCTCTCTCCCTCTCCCTCGCATTCTCTCCTCTCCCTCGCATTCTCTCTCTCTCCCTCGCATTCTCTCTCTCTCTCCCTCGCATTCTCTCTCTCTCTCTCTCATTCTCACTCTCACTCTCTCATTCTCCCTCCCCTCTCATTCTCTCTCTGCCTCGCATTCTCCCTATCCCCTTCCCCTCCCACCTCCCCCACTCACCCTCCCTCCCCCTCCCCCTCCCACCTCCCACCTCCCCCTCCCTCCCCTCCCCCTCCCTCCGCTCCCTCCTCCCCCTCTCAACCTCCACCCACCCCAACCCGCGTCCCGACGAACAACCCTATCGCCATAAACCACACCCGCGCCTCGACCTCCCGATACGACCACCACGAAATCTGCCCGATGTCCTTTCTCGCCCAATTAAGCATCCAGCGCCCTTGCCTCGTTCGGCCTCTTCTTGATCACCGCATTCGTTGACGACACGAACGCGGTGGACACGGACGGACGGGTTAGGGGCGCCTCCGTTCGTTTGTTTGTTTGTTTGTTTGTTTTTTGTTTCTGGATACGGACGGACGGGTTAGGGGCGCCTCCGTTTGTTTGTTTGTTTGGTTTGTTTGTTTCTGAGGATCTTGATCACCGCCTTCGTTGACGACACGAACGCGGTGGATACGGACGGACGGACGGGTTAGCGGCGCCTCCGTTTGTTTGTTTGTTTGTTTGTTTGTTTTTTGTTTCTGGACACGGACGGAGGGGTTAGCGCCTCCGTTTGTTTGTTTGTTTGTTTGTTTGGTTTGTTTGTTTCTGAGGATCTTGATCACCGCATTCGTTGACGACACGAACGCGGTGGACACGGACGGACGGGTTAGCGGCGCCTCCGTTTGTTTGTTTGTTTGTTTGTTTGTTTGGTTTGGTTTGTTTCTGAGGATGTCTTTGCTTTGCTTTGTTTTTGGATCACTGGATTGTGTGTTTGTTTGTTTGTTTGTGTGGGTGGGTTGGTGGGTGGGTGGATGGGTGGGTGAGTGTGTGTTTGTGTGTGTGTGTGTGTGTGTGTGTGGGTGTATGTGTGTGCGTGTATGTGTGTGTGGAGAGAGAGAGAGAGAGAGAGAGAGAGAGAGAGAGAGAGAGAGAGAGAGAGAGAGAGAGAGAGAGAGAGAGAGAGAGAGAGAGAGAGAGAGAGAGAGAGAGTGAGAGTGAGTAAGTGAATTAGAGAGAGAGAGAGAAGGCAGAAACAGACAGAAAGAGAGAGAAACATACAGACAGAGAGAGAAATAGAGAAAAACACACACACAAAAAAAAAAAAAAAAAAACGAAAAAACAGGTCATACGAAGGGAAGCGAACACATGGAAAACCCAAAGAGATAATAAAACGCAGAAAGAAGAGACCAGATAAAAGGTGGGAAGACGAGACCACAAAAATGGCGAACAAACACGGCGGAGATTAGCACAGGGCCTAAACTGTGTTCTGGGGGGGGACTAGATGATGATGATGATGATGATGGTGGTGGTGGTGGTGATGGTGGTGGTGATGTTTGATGATGATGATGATGATGGTGATGATGATGGTGGTGGTGATGATGATGGTGTTGGTGGTGGTGGTGGTGGTGGTGATGATGGTGGTGGTGGTGGTGGTGGTGATGGTGATGATGGTGGTGATTGATGATGATGATGATGGTGGTGCTGGTGGTAGTGATGATGGTGATGGTGGCGGTGGTGACGATGATTGATGATAATGATGATGGTGGTGGTGATGTTTGATGATGATAATGATGGTGGTGGTGATGTTTGATGATGATGGTGATGATGATGGTGGTGATGATTTTGATGATGACGATGGTGGTGGTGGCGGTGGTGGTGGTGGTGGTGGTGGTGGTGGTGGTGATGATGATGATGGTGGTGGTGATTGATGATGATGGTGATGGTGGTGGTGATAATGATGGTGGTGGTGACGGTGATTGTGATGGTGGTTGTGATGAGGGTGATGATGATGGTGTTGGTGGTGGTGATGATGGTAATGGTGGTGATAATAATGGTAGTGATGATGATGGTGGAGGTGATGATGACGGTGATGATGATGATGATGGTGGTGCTGGTGGTGATGATGATGATGGTGATGATGATGATAAAGGTGGTGATGATGATGATAAGGTGGTGATGATGATGATAAGGTGGTGGTGGTGGTGGTGGTGATGGTGGTGATGATGAAGATGATGGTGGTGATGATGAAGATAGCGGTGGTGGATGGTGGTGATGATAGTGTTGGTGGTGGTGATGATGATGATGATGATGATGATGATGATGATGGTGGAGGTGATGATGATGATGATGATGGTGATGATGATGATGATGATGATGATGATGATGATGATGATGATGATGATGGTGATGACGAAGACGAGGAAACGGAGATGGAGGAAGAGGATGAATAGAAGGACAAGGATAAAGAGAAGAATTAGGAAAGAGACGGTAATATTAATGGTAATGATAATGGTAATGGTGATGATGATGATGATGATGATGCCAGGTGCACATGTATTGCGTACATACGTGAGCGCAATACATTAATAGCAACCCCGGAGACATGCGGAGGAGGAGAGGAGGAAGGAGAGAGAGGGAGGGAGAGGGAGAGGGTAGGGAGGAGGAGAGGGAGAGAGAGAGGAGGAGGAGAGTGGAGAGAGAGAGGGAGAGGGAGGGAGGGTAGAGGGGGAGAGAGAAGGGGGAGGGAGGAGAGAGAGGAGAGGGAGAGGGAGAGGGGGAAAGGGTAGGGGGAGGGAGAGGGTAGGGAGAGGGAGAAGGGTAGGGAGAGGGAGAATGAGAGGGTAGGGGGAGGGAGAGAGAAGGAAGGAGAGGAGGAGAGGGTAGGGAAGGAGGAGAGGGAGGGAGAGGGGGAGGGAGAGGAAGGGGAAAGGGAGAGAGAGGGAGAAGGAGAGAGAGGGAGAGAGAGGGAGAAGGAGAGGGTAGGGAAGACGCAGAGGGAGAGAGAGGAAGAGGGAGAGAGAGAGAGGAAGGAGAGGGAAAGGGAGAGGGAAGGGGGGAGGGGAGGGGGGGGGACACCGCCTCTGAAGACAGGTATCCTCAGATTGCAAGAGGAGGTACGTGTGACCTTGAAGATGCCGGACAATTGATGACGCGCAATCGTATATATATATATATTTTTTTTCTTTCTTTCTTCTTCCTTCGTTTGTTTTCCTGTCTGAGATTCACCAAATCGTCACAAGGTTTTGATATAGATATTTTTTTAATGGTTTGATTAATTGATGAACCCAAAAAAGTGGAAAAAAATAAAAAATGTTGAGCCTTTTTTTGGAGTGTGAAAATTTTATTATGAGATCTGATTTCAGTGTGACATGATTTGCATATCTGAGCAAAGAATTTCTTGATGGTCCGCCTCATTTCTGGCTAATTTCACTTAATAAGTTAAAAGGCAGTAACCGTCGTAAATTCAGAACGAAAACACACGATTTTTTATTTTTGAATTAATCTTAAGTTTTCTTTTATTTTTTTATTTTTTTATTATTATTATTATTTTATTTATTTATTTTTTACATAAATTATGTTACCTCTCCAACTTCGAAACTATCTTTTTTTTTCTTTTTCCAAGACACGTTACCATACAATATAACAAAATTTCTCCCCACCAGATGCGCACACTAAGAAAAAAAGAAAAAGAAAAAAAAAAAAAGTCAGCCACCTAATGAGACATCTTTCGAGCCGTTGCAAATCTCATCAGCTGACGTCCAGTAATATCAGACGTCAGCGCGTCCCGATCCCTGCCTCCAGTACCGAACACCGCGTCTCGACCCTTGCAAAATAGACTTCCTCCGCCCAAGCCAGAGCCATGACGTCATCTTCCCCGCCGGAACACACGAACGGTGTCCTTGTAGCCTCTGGATATTTCGGTTGACGTCGGTTCTATTTTTATCCCCGGTGGAATTACGTGATGGCGTGGTCATTTGCATTCGGTTGTGATCTTTTTTTTCGTTTTTTTTTTTCGTTTTTTTTCTGTATCTACCTCCTTTGCCTCATTCGGGTGTGATCTTTTTTTTTTTCGTTTCGTTTTTTTTCGTTTTTTTTTTTATTCTGTATCTACCTCCTTTGCCTCTTTTTATTCTGTATCTACCTCCTTTGCTTTTTCGTTTTTTTTCGTTTTTTTTTTTTTTATTATGTATCTACCTCCTTTGCCTCCTCTGTATCTTCTTCCTCTTCGTCGTCATCTTTTCCATAGTTTCTAATATATCTTCTATTTATCCTTTTTGTTTTGCTTATCTTCCATTTCTTCTTATTATTACTCCTCCTCCTCTTCTTTTTCCGTATCTTATTATTATTATTATTTACTTTTCCATATCCTCTCCTATATTTTCGTTTATACCCTCCTCCTCCTCCTCCTCCTATTCTTCTTTCTCATACCCTCTTCCACACCCTCTATATCTTCTTCCTCTTCTTCTTCTCCTTCATCTCCCTCTCCTACTGCTGACTTAGGATTAAAAATATCAGTGACGCGGCATTTCTGCTTCGTCATTAATCTGCTGAACGTTTTACAGCCGTTCGTGAAGGATTCGCTAAAGACAAAATAATAATAATGATAATAAAAATAATGATAATAATAAAACAACAGAAAATAAAAGATAAAGAAAATGAATAAAAATAATAAAACAATAAAAATAAAGAAAAAAAATAAAAAATAAATAAATAAAAGATTATAAATAACTAAAACAACAAGAAACAAAAAATTAAGAAAATGAATAAAAGATTATAAAAACAATAAAAAATGAACAAAACAATTATACGAATAAAACAAAAGGGCAGAATCATTTCTTCGCATCTTCTTCCTCTTCTGTTCAACCGCAGATAAATACAAGTAACAGGTTTCTTCAGATTTCCCAAATAAACTGGACTTGACGATAAAAAAAAAAAAAACGTCAAGTCACCGGCGAGTGAATAATGTAAACAATAAATCAGCTGAACGGAACGCAAGAGCAAAACATGAACCAGCATGTTCGTGTAGGCGAGAGGGGAGGGAGGGAGGGAGGGAGGGGGATGGGGGTGGAGAGGGATGTGGATGAGGAGGGACGGAGGGGAAGGATGGATGGAGGGAGGGAGGGAGGGATGGGGATAAGGAGGGTGGAAGGGGATAAGGAGGGTGGAGGGAGGGAGGGAGAGAGGGGGAGGGGGAAGGGATAAGGGGAAAAAGGGAGGATGGACGAAGGGAGGGAGAGGGGAGAAGAAGGAGGAAAGGATAAGGGTAGGATCCAGAAAGAGGGAGGAGGAAAGGAGGGAGGGGAAGAGAGAGAGAGAAAGTCGAAAGGAAGGAAAAGAAAGGAAAGAGTAGGAGAGGTAGGGACGGAGAGAGAGGAAAGATGTACACTACTCTCCTCCTTCTCTGCACACTCATTGTACAAATGTCAAGGTTAACCAGACAACTTTTCGTAATATCGAAGTTCGCCTGAAGAGAGAGAGAGAGAGAGAGAGAGAGAGAGAGAGAGAGAGAGAGAGAGAGAGAGAGAGAGAGAGAGAGAGAGAGAGAGAGAGAGAGAGAGAGAATTGGAGGAAGAGGGAGAAAGGGAGAGGGAGAGAGAGAGAGAGAGAGAGAGACAGAGACAGAGACAGAGAGAGACAGAGAGAGAGAGAGAGAGAGAGAGAGAGACAAACAGACAGATAGAGACAGAGATAGAGATAGAGACAGACATAAGGAGAGAGAGAGAGAGAGAGAGAGAGAGAGAGAGAGAGAGAGAGAGAGAGAGAGAGAGAGAGTGAGAGACAGAGACAGAGAGAGAGAGAGAGAGACAGAGACGAGAGAGAGAGAAAGGAAGAGAGAGAGAGAGAGAGAGAGAGAGAGAGAGAGAGAGAGAGAGAGAGAGAGAGAGAGAGAGAGAGAGAGAGAGAGAGAGAGAGAGAGAGACAGAGAGAGAGAGAGAGAGACAGAGACAGAGAGAGAGAGAAAGGAAGAGAAAGAGAAAGAGACAGACAGACAGACAGAGAAAAAAACGAAAAAAGAAAAAGGGAAAAAATAGAAAAAAAAGAGAAAAAAAATAGAGAGAACTCCCCCCCCCCCCATTCCGAATATACCCCCACCAACCCGAAAATATATTTAAAAAAAGGAAAGCAGAGATACGGCCACATGCTCGCCTGCGTGTGTTAGCATAGTACAGTTAGGAGCCGTTCGTGCACACTCGAGCAGCCCTACAACTCGCGTCTGTACGTGCGTGTACGTGAGGAAGTGTACGTAACCCGACGAGATAAAGTGGGTTCCTGGCGTGTGGGGAGGAGACCGAAGCGGTGATAAAAAAGGGGAGGAAAGTGGGCAAAGAGGCGCAGGAGGTGAAGCGAGAGGGGAACCAAGGGGGCGAAAGAGGGGAAAGAAGGGAACCAATAGATGACCCAAGAGGTGAACCAAGCAGTGAACCAAGAGGCGTACAAAGAAGTGAACCAAAAACCGAAAGAGGTGAGCCAAAAAAAGAACCAAGAGGCGAACCAAGAAGCGAAGCAAGAGATAAACCAAGACGGGGGGGGGGGGGAGGGGGACCGCCGCGTGCATACGGGAGAAGGAGACGCAGCGACGGCATGGGAAGAGAAAGCTAAAAGTTACTTAATTAAAAGGCATCCACGTGCTCCCCCCCCCCCCCCCGATAACTGTACAAGAAGGCCCTATGACATGGCGGAAGGAAGACTTCGATGCTCAAATACTACCTTTTATTACGAATAAATAACCATAAAACATAAAATAAAATAAAATAACCATCAAAAAACAAATAAAATAAAATAACCATAAAAAAACAAATAAAATAAAATAACCATAAAACAAATAAAATAAAATAGCCATAAAATAAAATAAAATAACCATAAAAAAACAAATAAAATAAAATAACCATAAAAAGAATAAATAAAATAACCATAAAAAAAGAGGTGAAATTGGAATACATTTTGAACAACGAAGAGGAGAAGAAGAAGAAGAAGAAGGAAAAATAGTTCTCGGTACCAACAAGGAAAAGAATGAGAAAGTTGATAACAAAGGAAAAAGGAAGGTAAAGTAGAGAAAAAAGTGAGATCTGTTTCTATCAAAGGGGGAATGGAGTAAATACTGAATAAAGGGGAAAAAAGAAGAAATGGAAAATGACAGATGGTTCAAAACGAAGAAATAAAACACAGGCAAAATAAAAGAAAGAAAGAAAGAGAGGACAAAGGTAAATGCAAACTAACAAAAATATAACTGAACCGAACACAGCAAAATATAATAATAATAATAATAACAACAACAACAACAACAACAACAACAACAATAATAATAATAATAACAATAACTATAATAATAACAATATTATCATTATTACTATTCATAATAATAATAATAATAATAATAATAATAATAATAATAATAATAATAATAATACCAACAGTAATAATAAAAATAGTAACAATAATTACAACAATAACAAAAATAATAACAACACTTTATTGCCTAAGTGTAACATTATATCGCTTTCCATTTGATTTTGAATTTGAATTAACAACAATAAAAAAAATAAAAAATTAAAAACAGAAACAAATCAAAAAACGAAAACGACCCAAAACATTAAAAACCAAGAAAAGAAAAGAAAAAAAATCCAAAAACAAACACAAGCCCACACAAGAGGAAACCCCGATAATCCACCCACCAAAAGCCAGAACAGATGAACACGAGAATGAACGGAGGTGGAAGGGAAGCACACGCCGCTCGGATAAGCGAAGTGACGTCACCTCGATGTTCAGCGCTCAGGTATGTCCGGTTGACATGAGCTGAGGTGAAGGTCAAGCGTGCTTCTGATTGGCTGGCTATAACTTATCGTTGCAGAGTCAAAAGGCGTTGTGGACAGATAGGCACGGGACTTATTGGTAATGTGGAGGGGAGATAAGGAGGGAGGGAGGGAGAGAGGGAGGGGTGATAAAGAGGGAGGGAGGGAGGGAGGGAGGGAGGGAGGAAGGGAGGGAGGGATGTGGAGGGAAGATAAGGGAGGGAGGGAGGGAGGGATGTGGAGGGAAAAGGAGGAGGGAAGGAGGGAAGGAGGGATGGTGGAGGGAAGGAGGGAGGAGGGAGGGAGGGAGAGGGAGAGGGAGAGGGAGAGGAGGGAGGGAGAAGGAAGGAGGGTTGGGGAGAGATAGGGGGATGGAGCGGGAGAGATGGAAGGAGGGAGACAGAGAGACAAACAGACAGAGACAGAAAAAAAAAATCAGCAAACGCGTTTACTCCCCTCCCCTCCCCTCCCCTCCCCACACAAGCATACATACTCGCATCCACCCCCTACCCCACCCCACCCCACCCCCAACCCCCCATCCCCACCCCCGCTTACCCAGCCCTCCCATGACTCAGATCCGAGGCCAAGCGTCCCTCCCTTCGCCTCCCTTCGCCTCCCTTCGCCTCGCCTCCGGATGACTAACGAAAGAAACCCACGACTCAGGCAGGATCCGACCTCCTATCGATCGAAGCTGCTCTTCCGGCCGGAGGAGGGGGGGATGGGGGTGGAGGGGGGAGGAGGTGGGAGATGGGGAAGATGGGGG
>NC_091561.1:6945654-6953154 GCF_042767895.1 Penaeus vannamei | reverse complement strand
TGATTATTTCTATAGATATTCCTTACATTTTGACGCCCATGGCCATTTCCTCTCTTTATCGTTCTTATTACATTTTCTAGAGTAATAAATATAGGAGTTACTATTGTTTTTATTTTCTCCCTTAACTTCCCTTCTTCCCTCTTTCTCTCCCTCCCACTCTATTTCTCTTTCCCTCCCTCCTTCCCTCTGTCTCTATCCCTCTCCTTCTATTTCTTCCTCCCTTCCTCCTTCTTTTTCTCCCTCTCCCTTTCTCTTTCTCCTCCCCCTCCCCTTTCTTTTTGTGTTTCTCCCTTCCTCTTTCTCTTCTCCCTCTATTTCTCTCTCTCCCTCCTTCTTCTCCCTCACCCTCCCCTTCCTCTTTCTCCCTCCCTATCTCTTCTCCCTCCCCCTCTTTCTCTTTCTCCCTCTCCCTTTCTCTTCTTCTTTCTCCCTCCCTCTCCCCTTTCTCTTCTCTCACCCTCCTCTTCCTCTTTCCCTCCTTCTCTCTTTCTCTCTTTCTCCCTCCCCCTCCCCTTCTCTTTCTCTCTCTCCTCTCCCTTTCTCTTCTTTCTCCCTGCCCCTCCCTACTCTCTCTCTCTCCGAATCCACACTACCCCATCCGACAGCCAGTGACATTTGTCCCCCACTTGATCTAAATCCCATTTCCACCGCCCGGTAACACAAACCCCCGCCCTCCCACACAAGCAAGCAGGTCACACACATCCCTTCAACCTCACATAAACACAACCCTAAAACACAAACCCCATAAACAACATACCACACGCAAGCAGGTCACACACACATCCCTTCAACCTCACATAAACACAACCCTAAAACACAAACCCCATAAACAACATACCACACGCAAGCAGGTCACACACACATCCCTTCAACCTCACATAAACACAACCCTAAAACACAAATCACATAAACAACATACCACACGCGAGCAGGTCACACACACATCCCTTCAACCTCACATAAACACAACCCTAAAACACAAACCCCATAAACAACATACCACAAGCAAGCAAGTCGCACACACATCCCTTCAACCTCACATAAACACAACCCTAAAACACAAACCCCATAAACAACATACCACAAGCAAGCAAGTCACACACACATCCCTTCAACCTCACATAAACACAACACAAACACAAACCCCATAAACAACATACCACACGCAAGCAGGTCACACACACATGCCTTGAACCTCACATAAACACAAACCCCATAATCAACATACCACACGCAAGCAGGTCACACACACATCCCTTCAACCTCACATAAACACAAACCCCATAAACAACATACCACACGCAAGCAGGTCACACACACAACCCTTCAACATCACATAAACACAACCCCATAAACAACATACCACACGCAAGCAGGCTACACACACATTCCCTTCAACCTCACATAAACACATAAACACAAACCCCATAAACAACATACCACACGCAAGCAGGTCACACACACATCCCTTCAACCTCACATAAACACAACCCTAAACACAAACCCATAAACAACATACCACAAGCAAGAAGGTCACACACACATCCTTCAACCTCACATAAACACTAAACACAAACCCCATAAACAACATACCACACGCAAGCAGGTCACACACACATCCCTTCAACCTCACATAAACACAACCCTAAAACACAAACCCCATAAACAACATACCACACGCAAGCAGGTCACACACACATCCCTTCAACCTCACATAAACACAACCCTAAAACACAAACCCCATAAACAACATACCACACGCAAGCAGGTCACACACACATCCCTTCAACCTCACATAAACACAACCCTAAAACACAAACCCCCATAAACAACATACCACACGCAAGCAGGTCACACACACATCCCTTCAACCTCACATAAACACAACCCTAAAACACAAACCCCCATAAACAACATACCACACGCAAGCAGGTCGCACACACATCCCTTCAACCTCACATAAACACAACCCTAAAACACAAACCCCCATAAACAACATACCACACGCAAGCAGGTCGCACACACATCCCTTCAACCTCACATAAACACAACCCTAAAACACAAACCCCCATAAACAACATACCACAAGCAAGCAGGTCACACACACATCCCTTCAACCTCACATAAACACAACCCTAAAACACAAACCCCATAAACAACATACCACAAGCAAGAAGGTCACACACACATCCCTTCAACCTCACATAAACACAAACCCCATAAACAACATACCACACGCAAGCAGGTCACACACACATCCCTTCAACCTCACATAAACACAACCCTAAAACACAAACCCCATAAACAACATACCACAAGCAAGCAAGTCACACACACATCCCTTCAACCTCACATAAACACAACCCTAAAACACAAACCCCCATAAACAACATACCACAAGCAAGCAGGTCACACACACATCCCTCCAACCTCACATAAACACAACCCTAAAACACAAACCCCATAAACAACATACCACAAGCAAGAAGGTCACACACACATCCCTCCAACCTCACATAAACACAACCCTAAAACACAAACCCCATAAACAACATACCACACGCAAGCAGGTCACACACACATCCCTTCAACCTCACATAAACACAACCCTAAAACACAAACCCCATAAACAACATACCACACGCAAGCAAGTCACACACACATCCCTTCAACCTCACATAAACACAACCATAAAACACAAACCCCCATAAACAACATACCACACGCAAGCAGGTCACACACACATCCCTTCAACCTCACATAAACACAACCATAAAACACAAACCCCATAAACAACATACCACACGCAAGCAGGTCACACACACATCCCTTCAACCTCACATAAACACAACCCTAAAACACAAACCCCCATAAACAACATACCACATAACAAACCTGGACCCCGCCGTAAAATCACCACTAACACAAGATATATATATGTGTGTGTGTGTTATGTGCGTGTTCCCCCCGTACAACCGGCCTATTCCCATAGCTATAAGACCCGGAGCTGTAATATCATACATACAAACTACACTGTTATAATAACCGCTACAACTCGAAGCGGGGGATCAGATGTCTTACTCATTTCCGCCTCTCAAGGAGATCCGTGTGTACTTGAGGGCGTAATAACGAGGTTGGAATAATAACAATATAAACACATGAATCTTTTGCTGGAATAAGAACAATACAGAACATATGAATCTTTTGCTGGAATAAGAACAAAATAGAACATGAATCTTTTGCTGGAATAAGAACAATATAGAACACATGAATCTTTTGCTGGAATAATGACAATATAGAACACATGAATCTTTTGCTGGAATAAGAACAATATAGAACACACGAATCTTTTGCTGGAATAAGAACAATATAGAACACATGAATCTTTTTTTTCCATTGAGCGATAAGAACGATGCATTTTTGTTCTTTCCACAACGCCGAGAACAGTTCATTTTCCGAGAATATTTTGTCTCCGATCGCCGAGAGAACAAATCAGGAACCGGAGAACGTGAGGAACGACGCCAATAATAATAACAATACTAATAACGATAAAACCGTTGAGGTCCATCGTCTTATTACTTTTTTTATTTCCTCCTTATTCCCTTATTCGTTCGTCTCTTCTTCTATTAACTGTACGGTGTCTTGTCTTTCTGCTTCTTCTTATCTCCTCCTCTTCCTTTTTCTTTTTCTATTTCTCTTTCTTCGCCATCATTATCAACTCCTTCTTCTTCTTCTTCCTCTACTACTATATCATCATCTCTTTCTTCTTCTTCTTCCTCTACTACTACTACTATTACTTCTTCTTCTTCTTCGTTTCTCCCTACCTCTTTTTTCTTTCTATTTCTCGTTCTTAGTCATCATCTCCATCACCTTATTTTTTTCTTTTGCTATTTCTCGTTCTCCATCATCTCCTTCATCTTCTTCTCTTCTCTCCCCTCCCCTTCTCTTCTCTCTCCACCTCTCATCTCCTCTCATCCTCTCTCCCTCCTCCTCCTCCTTCTTCTACTTCTTCTCCTTCTTCTTCTTCTTCTTCTTCTTCTTCTTCTTCTTCTTCTTCTTCTTCTTCTTCTTCTTCTTCTTCTTCTTCTTCCTCCTCCTCCTCCTGTTCCTCTTCCTCTCCCTCCCACCCCCACCACCACTCCCCCTTCCCCTTTCCCCCCTCCCCCTCCTCCTCCACCCCTTTCCCTCCCCACCTCCTCCTCCTCCACCTCCACCACCACCTCCTCCTCCACCCCTTTCCCTCCCCCTCCTCCTCCTCCCCTCCCCCCCTCCTCCACCTTCCCTTCCCCTCCTCCTGCTCCTTTCCTCCCACCCCCCTCCCCTTCCCCTTCCACCCCTCCACCTCCTCTTCCTTCCCTTTCCTTCCCCTCCTACACCCTACTCCCTACCCCACCTCCCCCTCCTCCTCCCCCTCCCACCGGACACTTCCCGAAGCCCCTGGCAGCCCGTCAAGAGTTCCTCCTCCCGCTGCCGTTCCTCTCGTGTCAAGTTCCGCTTTCTACGTTCATCGCATTGATCTTTCCCTACTAACGGGGTTGAACTTGTTTCCTATAATGTGGCGTCTGTGCGTGTGTGTTTGGGGGGGGGGGGTGTATAGGGGTGGGGTGTGGGTGGGTGGGGTGTGGGGATGGGTGTGGGGGGTGTATGGGGGTGGGGGGTGTGTGTGTGTGTGTGTGTGTGTGTGTGTGTGTGTGTGTGTGTGTGTGTGTGTGTGTGTGTGTGTGTGTGTGTGTGTGTGTGTGTGTGTGTGTGTGTGTGTGTGTGTGTGTGTGTGTCTATCTACCTATCCATCCATCCCCACAAACAATCTCTCATCCCCACCTCATTTCATCCCATACCCTCTCATTCCATTAGCTCATCTCCCCTCCCCTCCCCTCCCCCTCATCCTTATATCCCGCTCATCTCCATCATTTCTCCGCTCCCGAGAACCTTCCTCATCTCCCTTTTTTTATCCTTAAGGGGAGAAAAACCTGCTATCCCGCATTTACGAATCCTACGCCATTCACGCCCTCAAAAACTTGGCTTCCTGCACAGCCCCCACCCCCCCACTTTTTTTCCTTCTTCTTCTTCTTCTTCTTCTTCCTCTCCTTCTCCAGAAGTGACTTTCTTCGTCTTAAACCCTGTTCTTGTGCTCACTTTCCTCTCCTCTCTTCCTCTATTCGTGTTTTATCCTGTGTTGCGGTAGAAATATCCACTCAATACCTTTCGCTTTATAAAATAAATAAATATATAAATAAAAATATAAATATATAAATAAATAAATAAATAAAAATATCCACTCCCCACACTTTTGCTTTATCCCGTCTTGCGTAGGAATATCCACTCAATACCTTTCGCTTTATCTCACGTTGCGTAGAAATACCCCCCCCACACACACACACTTTTGTTTAACCCTATGTTGCATTGGAATATCCACTCCTACCCCCCCCCCTTTTTTTTTTTTTTTTTGCTTTGCTCTAAGTTGAGTAGAAATATCCACTCTTAGCTCTTTTCGTTATAACCTGCGTTACGTAGAAATATCCACTCCCTACATTTTGATTTATCCAGAGTTGAAATATCCACTCAATACCTTTCGCTTTATATTATGTCGCGGTAGAAATATCTACTCAAGACCTTTCGCTTTATCTTATGTCGCGGTAGAAATATCCACTCAAGAAGACCTTTCGCTTTATCTTATATTGAGGTAGAAATATCCACTCAATACCTTTCGGTTTATCTTTTATTGCGGTAGAAATATCCACTCAATACCTTTCACTTTATATTATGTCGCGGTAGAAATATCCATTTCTCCCTCCATTTCGCTTCGTTCAGAGTTGCGGTAGAAATATCCCCTTTGTTTCGTCCAACGTAGAAATATCTACGTAAATAATAATCATAAAAATTCAAGATCATTGCCTCATAGCGGATATTGCTGTGATACATTGTGTTATTACTTACACGCTGCCCTATATTCTAATCCCAACCTTGAATTGCAATAAAGGTTCTTTTTTCTTCTCTTTTTTTCTCTTTTTTTTTTCTTTCTTACTTATTCCGACTTTTGCTGAGTCATTGCTTCCTTCGAGATCCTTCCCCTCCCCTCCCCTCTCCTCTCCTCCCTCCTCCCTTTCGCCTTCGCCTGTTCTTGTTCTTTTTTTCTTCTTTTCCTCATCACCTCTCCTATATTTCTTTCTTCCTCTCATCACCTCTCCTATATTTCTTTCTTTCCCTGCATTTCTTTATCCCTAATCCCCTTCTTCGTTCTCCTCTCCTCCCTCCCTCCCTTACCCCCACTCTCCTTCTCTTTCTCCCTCTCTCATCCACTCCCGCCCCTCCCCTCCATTCTTTCTTCTCTTATTTTGCACTCTCCCTCCAGCCCTCCTTCTCCTCCTTCCCCCACCCTCCGTCCTCCCTTCTTCCTCCCCTCTCCTCCAACCCTTCTTCTCCCTCCCTCCCCACACCCCTCCGTCCTCCCTTCTCCCTCCCTCTACCTCCAACTCCTTCTTCTCCTCTCTCCACATCCCTCCCATCCTCCCTCCTCCTCCCACCTAAACCCTCCCTCCTCCCTCCTCCTCCTATCTCCTCCTCCCCCCCCATCCCTCCCAAACTTCCCTCCTCCTCTCCTCTCATCCCCCCTCTCTCTCACCCCCCCCCTCCTTCTACCTTTCCGGTTATCTGAATCATGTTCCAACTTGTGTGACAGGAAGCTGCCCGACGGAGTCCCGCCACAGATGAGATTGATTTCGTGAAGTTATTATTTTTGCGTCGCCGGGAATCGCGAAATTTAAGTTCTAATGTCGAATGCGTCCTTTGTGCGCGCGTGTTCTTCCAGGAGTCTGTGGACGGGCGAGCGTGTGTGCGTGGTGGAGGGGGAGGATGTGTGAGTGTGAGTGAGTGAGTGAGTGAGAGTGTGAGAATGAAAGTGAGTGAATGAGTGAGTGAGTGAGTGAGAATGGGTGTGTGAATGAGTGAGTGAGCAAATGAGAATGGGTGAGTGAATGAGTGAGAGTGGGCAAAAGACAATGGAAGAGTAAATGAGTGAGTGAATTAGGGATTGAATGAGAGTGAGTGAATGAATGAGAGAGAATGAGTGAGTGAGTGATTGAGTGAATGAGAGTAAGCAAGTGAGTAAATAAGTGGGCGAATGAGCAAGCAAGCGAGCAAGTGTACAAAACAATCACCACAAAGTAAATTTAACACGAAAAAAACTAATACACCTACTCACCCCCTACACCACATCCACACGCAACAGCTCTCACAGACACCCATCAAACCCCAACAAAACCCACACACGAAAGACCTCCCAGGACATAAAACAAACGCCTACATACACCTACATAACCACATACAAACGAAAAAAAAACATCAGACACCTTCTTTTCGGTTAATTCACACCCATCGCCAACCACCAACCTAACATGCAAGGAGGGAGAGAGGGGGGGAGGGGGAGAGAGAGGGGAAGGAGAGAGGAGGAAGGGGAGAGGGAGAGGAGGAGAAGAGAGGAAGGGGGAAGAGAGAGGGAGA